>NW_004567139.1:869241-909360 GCF_000260355.1 Condylura cristata
GAGGCTCGGCCGAGGGCCACGGGCGGCCCGGCCGGTCCCCGAGTTCCAAGCCCCGCGGGCTGGGGTGCACTCAGGGGATGGGGCGGAAGCACCTCCCCTCAGATGGCCGGGCAGCTGCTCCCCGGGCTTCTTGGCGCCCGCCCTCCCAGGGAGGGCTGCCGGCCCAATGCTTTGGTAGAATTCTGTGGGATTGGGCACTCCGGGGGTCCTGTTGTGCAGAGAAGCCAACTCGGGAGGGAGGCAGGGGCAGGGCTCCAGCCCCTGTGGCCGTGAGGCCTCTGGCTGCAGGTCTGAGAGGCCTAAGCAACACCAGGCCGGCTTCCCAGGCGGACCTCTGCTGGGGGGCAGGGGCCGCCTTGGGGGGCTGCTTCGGGGTGGAGGCTGTTTCAGCAGGCACAGCCCTAAACATAGCTGTTCCCACACTGCGGCAGGAATAGAAGGCAGAGCGGCCCACACACTTGTCAGGGACAGGACAGCCCAGCCTCCGCCTGCACCCCAGCGGGCCAGGCAGCAGGCTTCTCCAGCCCCCACTCGAGCTTCATTTCCCTCAACTCCAATTCCTCTAGAGAGAGAACTGCCGGCTGTGAGAAACGTCCCCAGTGCTGAGTGCATCTTTCCAGGCAAGTTACAGGCTGAAGGGGGCCGGAGGCAGGAAACAGCCCTCCAGGCACCAAGGGCCACTGCTGGGCTCCCCCCACAGCTGCAAGGGGCTTCCACAGAATCACAGCCAGGGCTGCCTGAGAGCAAAACCAGGGGGCTGCGCTGACAGGGCGTCAAGAAACAGGAACTTGAGGTTTAAAGAAAAAAAATGAAGCAGGCTGGAAACAAACCTGACCGGGCCTCCCGGCCTCAGTCCTTCCTCATGTGCCAGAGGAGGTTTCTGAATGTTCTGGGGGAGTGTTGGGTGGTTCAGCTCAGGGCGTGGAGGGGCACTTCCTCTCCAGCTGAGGGGGCCCACAAGCCCCAGGGCGCAGTGGGGTTAGACTCACCCCTTCCTGGGCCCAGAGACAGGCCGACCAGAGCCGTCTGCTTGCTGCGCCTAATTCTCAACAGTAGAGACACGGCCACCACTCATGCTACAAAACAGGCACACCGCCTCCTGCCGCAGGCAGGCATGTGCCCGACGCCCTCAAAGCAGTTTGATGGCCACAGACTAAAATTAAGTTTGCGAAATTTAGAGAGGTTTTCAGAGACACCGCTGCGTGAGGTAGTCTCCCACGGAGGTCTCCGCTGTGCCTCCCCGGCCGTGGGCCCACCCAGGGAGCAGTCGCCCCAGCTCAGCAAGCAACGCCACTCTCCAGTGCACTCACGGGAACTTTAATTTGTTCTGGCAATGAAACTAACAGCCTAAGACACAGCCCTCAGGCCAGGCAAGACGGCCTGGCCAGCAGAGAAAGCACCAGAGGAAGTGGCAGGGCTCTGGGTGGGGAAGGACAAGCTGCCCAGGAGAACTACGGGATGGGCCTAGGTGTCGGGGTCCAGTGACAAAGGAAGAGGACGGCCCTGACTGGAGCGTAACAGAAAACTACACTCCCCTTCGCTCCCGGGAGCCGCAGCGTGAGGGAGGGCACTGGGTGCTTATTGCTTGCCCCTCCGTGGCCCTCCAGGATCTGAGAAGAAACGAATGGCATGAGGCTGGCAGGACAGCGAGGGTGGCACGAGGGGCTGCACAGTTCCCTGGGCCGATCAGCCAAACCCTGGGCTTGGACCTGAGCTGCTGGGCCAGAAGAGCATCTCTTCCTCACGGGCTGGGAAGTCGGCTTTCCAGCCTCTCCGGATCCCTGGCGGCTGGAGTCCCTCCTGCCTCAGATGCCCTGGAGCAGTAAGAGTCTCTCTCCAGGAATCTCCTTCCCAGTCAGGACGCAGCAGGCTGGCAGAAATGTCCCTCCTGCCCACTGCCCTCAGGGCGGTGGGGCGTGGCCAGCCCTCAGGAAGGGCCCTGGAGCCCACGCTCCTGGGCTGAGGTCACATTCTTCGGAGGCTCAGAACTCCCAGTCGTCCACCTCCAGCTCCTCCAGGTTTGTTACCAGGCCAAAGATTCCACTGTGGTCCTGAGTCTGGCTGCCCTCAAAATTGGTGATGGGGGTGACAGGACGAAGTAACTCAGGCAAAGCCTCTGAGGCACGTCGCTTGATCTGGGGGAGACAGCGAGCTGGGGTTCCTGCTGTTCTGGGTGCCAGGCAGTGCAGGGCAGGAGTGACAGCAGCCCAGTGACAGCAGACCGCTGGGGCCGAGTCGCCAGAGAGTCAAAAGCAAGGCCACTGAGGACTTCGGAAATACAGCCCCCCTCTAACTCGGCGGGGAGAGGGACCACCCGGAGACCCCGAGAAACTGAGGGCAGTTAGAACCACAGATGCGGACACCCAAGCCCCACCCCGGAGCTAAAGAGAGGCGCTACTGTACCTGCTTGAAGAAAGAATGGTTCAGGAGGGCGCTGGCACTTGGTCTGGGGAGGGGAGGAGAGACCCGTGACCCTTGCTCAGTTGCAGTTTACCCTCAAGTGCCCCCTTCTTTCCTCAGCTCGCCAAGAAAGAACAGCCAGGGCCACCCAGGCCGGCTTCCTAGCAACCCCCGTGCTCACGCTTCTCGCCATGGGGACTCCAGACTTTGGGGACCCCTCCTTGTCCAGGCACCCCCTCAAATTCTGCCCTGAACCTGAACCCCCTTTTCTCTCCAGGGGCCACCTCCTGCAGAAATACCTGATGTCAGGGTTGCGCTGAAGGCACTGCTCCACAAAGTGGTGGAAGTGGGGAGAAAAGGTGCGGTGATAGGGGTGGGAAGGCGAGTCGCCGTTGGAGGTCCTGGGGGTGCCGGGGGCCAGGCTCTCGCCCAGGCCAGAGTTGGCCGCTGAGCGCGAGGTGCTCATGGTCAGCTCCTCGGCGGGGATGGTGCTGGTGTCCAGCAGGCAGGGCACCGTGCCGTTTAGCTTCTCCAGCAGCATCTGGGGGACAGAGCCGGGACTGGGTTGGAGGCCCCCGGAGGCCCCCAGTTTCTTTACAAACCCGCTTTCCCCAACATCCAGATGTAACTGGGGGGGAGTAAAGACAGAAGCGGGGTGGTGCGAGTTCTCCAAAGCAAGGCTGGCGCCGGCTGGCCTGCACGCCCAGGGCAGAGGGGAGCAATGCAAGAGCGTGGCCCGTGCCCCCACTGCGCTGGCCTGGGGTGGGGTGGGGGGCTGCTTCCCCTTTAACTGGCGCCTCACCCTGGGGTGACGGCAGCAGCTGGTCATTGTCCTCGCAGCCCAACCCCCCGCCACGCCGACGGGGCCACGGGTCTGTCGCACGGCACCCCGCCCTGGTAGTGCTGCAGCAGGCTGAGGGGAGCGTGTCCCCTGGGCAGGACAAGCTCGGCGGCCGTCCCCAAGCCCTCAGACTCAGCGCACGTGACACCAGCCCCACTCTGGAGACCGCTGTCCTCGTGAAGGCCACGAGCTGGCCGCGCCACAGCCCGAAGCTCCGCGGGCGGCGTCGCACGTGACAGAGGCCGCCCCGATGTGCTGAGACTGGCCGGGGATAAAGTCACTCTTCACTCTCTCCCATACCGCCCAGTGCACACAGATCACTGCACCGTCACAAGAAGTTCTGATGGACAGAGATGTTTCTAGACCTGAAACAGTCTCTGAACTCCTTCCTGAGCAGCCTTCAGTTACTATCTCACTTGGGTTTTCTCGGTTCCTGACTGGGGTTTCCACACCTGCTACCTGGTCTGCCAGACCGGACCCATCTGCTGGAGTGATCTTGCTAAACCACACCTGACGCTGTGTCCAGGTCCCAGCATGCTCTGGGACAGGAGCCCAAAGCCCCAACATGGCACATGAAACCTTCCTGACCCTCCAGTCCGACCACCCAACAGCCCCCAAAGCACCTAAACGTCACCACTACTGGCTGTCCCCAGGCCCTGCTCTGTCTTGCCTCCGAGTCTGCACATGTCGAGCCTTCTGCTTGAGTCTTCTTTGGTTTCCATTTTTCACACCACCAATTCCTATTTGCTTTCAAGACTCAAGCGTCACCTCCTCCCAGAAGCCTCCCTGGGCCACCTTCTTTACAGGGCTCCCCTTGGCCATTCTCTAGCTAACCCCTTGCTCACGGAGCAAACCACCTGTGGGCTCAGGGAGCAGCTCACCCAGCACCCCCACCCTGGCCTCCCTGTCCTCCCAGGCTCCGGATCGTGGTGATCTTTGTACAAACAACCCAAGTCTACTGCCTGGGCCTGAGGAGGCCTTCTGCCCTTGGGTCTGTCACTGCGGACAACCCCAGGCCGGGACCATCTAGGAGTGGCTAAGGAGCTGTCACTCGGACGGGTGTGAATAGTAGTTGAGCTTGCAGGCCGGACGTTCCCAAGGTACTGGCCAGAATGTGGCTGAGAATTCTACATAGGAAAGTGACCTTCCAGGCATACTGTCAAGGTAGGAGGGGATAATGTTTACAGACATTATGTATACAGACTTGTTAGCCTGATTTAACTTTAAATGGACACATGGTACACTGGCCTCACCTGTCTGCCTGCTCCAGGCCCGGCAACGGCCGAGAGCAGCAGGTCTGCTCCTGGGCCAGCCCGCAGGGTGCCGCTGCCACATCCTTGTCACAGACGCGAGTATGGCACAATGCCCCCACCCCTGCCCACCAGTGCCCTGGCCTGCCTGCTTCCTGAGTGCGGATGGACAGCAGACGGACAGGACTACACAGGGCTGCGGGCTCACCTGGGTGGCAGGCATGTCCTTAAAGGGGACGTGGCCGTTGGCCAGTTCACAGGCTGTGATTCCCACACTGTAGATGTCCGATTTGGCGTCATAACCCTGAAGATTCTACGTCAGGAAAGAAAAGGCAAAGGTCATTCCATTTGCTGCCCTGGTGGTCTTCTTAGAAGGGGTCGAGCAAAATGGGAGGCCAGGAAAAGAATGCCTGTCCCCTAATCAGCAAAGAGGTCCCCAGCCTTTCTTACTGGAGAGCAGCTGCGGTTCGAAAGGAACGAGTGTTCGGCCAGCAGATTGCAGCCTCAGGGTGCCCCTGCGCTAGGGCAAACTGTTCCCCAAATGCTCCCCCTCCCCCTCAACGGGAAGGTCTCTGAAGGTTTCAGCCTGGGACCCTCAAAGGGGAAACTACACCACTGCAGCGGCAGGTAACGCGCGCGCCGAGGGCCTCCAGGTCTGCTTGCCAGCAGGGAACCCCTCTTCAAGAACCCTCAGTGCCCTCAGAAGCAGAGGGCACCCCCATCCCAGGAAATTCCTGAAGGCGCCCTTGGAAAACCTGAAGTCGGCGGGAGGAACCGGACCTGCTGGAGGACTTCCGGGCTGAGCCAAGGCAGAACCCTGACGCTGTGCTTGGGGAAGTCATGGACCACACGCTGCCGCTGCCCGTGGCTGATCATGCTCAGGTTGCTGCGCAGACCGGACAAGTAGACCTTGCCGTCGGCAGAGATCAGAATGTGGCTGGCTTTGACGCTCCTGGGATCAGGAGAAAAGTGTCAGGAGGCAGCAGCAGCCCCTCACACGCAAATCTGGTCTTCGCGCACTGGATGCAGCCATGTGCAGCGCTGTGTGCAGACGGACTTCGGAGCCCGATTAAACACATTCAAAAACAGAAAACAGCACCTCATTTATAAACCCCCAGATTTAAAAATACTCGTGGGGCCTCCCTGGTGGTGCCAGGGGTTAGGTCTCAGCACCGTGAAGCTGTCCGCAGCCACAGCAGCACAAGCTCAATCCCAGGCCAAGGAGTGACCCCCAGGGCGCGGCAGACCTCTCCTGTCTCCCCGCTGCTCCCCTCGGCAGTGAACTGGTCCACCCGCCTGTTCTGCTCCCCACTGTCTCTGGTGTATCTTCTCACCCCCCACACCTCTGGCCTGCACCCCAGTTCTTGTACGCAGAAATAAATCTTTTTTAAAAATCAAAACAAAAGCACTCGTACTCCGTTGCTTTCAAGCCCACAAGCCCAAGCTCCAACCACCTGCTGCTGCTCACTGTTCGCAGGCGCCTGAGGCGCAGCCGCACCTCCTGCCCGGCGCTGTGCGCCGCTGTGCACCCCTGCTCGCGGGCCAGCACCGGCACTCAGGGCTCGCCCAGGGAGGGAGGCTCCCTTGGCTGCTAAAGGCCGCGAACGTGAGCCAGGCGGCACAGCATCTCCCGACGGGGCCGCGCGGGTCTCTGGGAAACACCCCGGCTGTGGGGGGCTGTGGGGGGCTGTGGCGGGCCTTCTCCCGCGAACCAGACAGGAAGCATCACCCCTCCCTGCACCGGCCTCGCTCCACCGCTGCCAGGCTCAGGTGTGGAAGGCGACATCCTCTCGTGCTTGTTTGCCTTTCTGGCTGTTGCTCGCTTTGTTCTTTCAGCTGTCTACGAGTCTTCAGGTTTCCTCCCTTAAACACTTCATATCTTTGCTCACTTTCTGTTGCTTTATTTGTTTGTTTTTTTTATTTATGTACATAGGAACTGGTACAGGCCAGAGGTGCAGGGAGTGAGAGGATTCACCAGAGCCAGAGTGGGAGCAGGACAGGTGGACTGAGTGAAACGCTGCTGAGGGGGCAGCAGGGAGGCAGGAGCGGGCTGCTGTGACGGGACTCAGCTCCCTGGTCAGGGATCGAACTCGTGCTGCAAGGGCTGTGGACGCCTCAGTGCAGCCCTAAGGGAAGGCCTGTTCCTTTCCTTGTTGAGTCACCAGATTTCCTTGTCACTCATCTCCTGTGTGCTCTAGACGAACTTAGTATCCCGTACACACTCGCCCATTCCCTAACTCTGCTCATGCCCTCTGCTGAAATCTTTTCCATCTTGAGACAATGAAATCCATCCTTGTTTTTTTTTTTTTTTTGACTTATGTTTTGTTCTTCTAAAGCACTCAGGAATTCTAGAACTCAGGTCATAAAAGTACTTCTACTTAGGTGTGAGGTTTTACGTCTGCTGTTTAGCCTCCCATTCGCTGGAGCGCTCCTGTGTGTGGTGTTAGATAGGGGCCCGCTCTGCTCATCTACCCTACCTGAGTCAATCTGTCTTCTCCTCAGCCTCTCAGCACAGGGCAGACTCTGGGGCACATACGCACCAGTCTGGGTGTCTGTCCCAAGGAAGCTGGGGCCGTGGGTAGGCAGGGCCCTGTCGGCTGCTGCTCTCACTGGTCTCAGAACCAAGCTGCTGGGTAGAGGCTAACAGCGTCTGCACCAACAGGGTAACTGTTCAGTCTGGTAAGGCAGGGGCAGGGCAGGACCCAAGGCATGATTTTAAACTCTGGCTTCCCAGACTTCAACCACAGACGCAGACACCTGCCAGAGAAGGATGATGACGTGGCCGAGGACGCACCTGTGCACGTAGCCCATGTGGTGGATGTAGTCAAGGGCCCTGAGCACCCCCTGCAGGATGTAAGCGATCGCCAGCTCACTCATGCCATCCATGAAGTGAGTGCAGATGAGATCCTTTGCAGAACCTGAGGAAAAGAATGTGGGAAGGCAGGGCAGGGTGAGAGAAGGGAAGCAGCCGTAGCCAGCGGACCAGCGCTCTCGGAACCCGTCTACCAGGACCCTTCCCCACTCACCATACGCCACGAATGATGTGACAACCCACAGCTCATTGTCTGCAATAAAGGTGGCTCGATATGGCAGGATGTTGGGATGGTTGAAGAGCTTAGAGACGTGAAGCTCCCCCTGAAAGCAATGGCAAGCTGGCGTCAGCTCAAGGCGCCCCAGAGGGACACGAAGGCGGAACCGAGTGCCTGTGGGAGCTCGCCCAGCGCACCCAGGTCTGGCAGAGCTGCCGGCCCCAGCTGCCGGCCCCAGCGGCCAGCCGAGAGGGGAGCCAGCCCCGCTCTGCCCGCTTCTGCCACGGCAGCGGCCCGGCCGGCAATCTCGAACCTCAAGTCACAGTGCCCCGGCAACCGCGAGAACTGCTGACGACAGCGGAGGGCCCAGCGTCTCGCCCCAGAGACGCTGAAACAAACTCGGCTGAACACCCACAGAGTTGCCAGTTTAGCTCAACTTCAAGGTCAGCGCACAGAATTCCCCTTTTAAGGCCGAGCCGAGAGCAGCACGGTCCAACGGGCTGGAGACCGACAGCTGGATGCGGCCGCTCCCTCTCCAGCAGCCCTGTCTGGGCCCTACCCCGGCCAAGAGGGGCCCCTGACCTACGGGACTCCAAAGTCCGTGTGGGCAAAAGACGTGAAAAACGTGGACAAAAGAATTACAGGAACCCCAGCGTCTCCGGAGGGCTGACCTGAGGCGTCTCACCTCAGTCTGTCTATGGCTTTCTCCCAGAGAAGGGCGCTGGGGCTTCCTGCGCTACCCTGGGGCACAGAACCGCCCTGACACAAGCACTGGCATGCAGAGCGCCATCGATGAGCTGGAGTTCGGAAAGACACTGTAAGCGAAGAGGGAGGGCTGCAGATAACTCCACCGACACCCTTCCTGGCCCTGGCCCGACCTCTAAGGAGGCCCCAGGGCAAGCCCTCATCAGACCGCTGGATCTGAGCCTTGCCTATGACCGTGGGCAAATGGTTCAGCCTCTCTAAGTCATAAGTCAGTCAGTAAACGAGCGCAGCGGCCCGTGTGGAGAAGGGGCTATGACTAGTCTGAGCAGATCACAGAGGCCTTAGCGCCAAGGGCCCACGACGTGCACTGCCAGTGTCTGTGACTTCTCCTTCTGTCTACTTTCATTTCCTGCCAGCTACTTCCAGGAGACAGAAGTCAGAGCCGCACTGCAGCCTACTGGTGCCGAGAGCCTCCGCCCGTGATTACCTGCAGGAATGTCACCATCTCGTTGGAACAAGCTTCCAGGTTGACCCTCCTCACAGTCACACACTCTCCCGTTGGTTTGTACCTGGCTAGATTCACTGTCATTAGGTCCTCAAACCCTTTTCCTAGAAACAAGAGGGATGCCATTAGAGAGGTGGACAGTGACAAGTTTTCATCCTAGAGGGACTGGATCTGACAGGAACATTCCAGTAGAAACTTTTGCTATCGTTACTTCTATGGCTGACTCAACTGGATTCTTCTCCTACCAGTTTCTCAGCCAACCATCCTGACCGTGGCCTGGGACACTGGAAGTAAGCAGTCATAAAGAAAAAAATGGCAGGAGATACCCCTCCTGGTGACAGGGTCTCTTTTCTCATACTTGGCAGAAGAAAGCCCCAGGGGACCCCAGAAGCCCATGTGGTGGCCCTGTACCGCCCACCGGCTGACAGCCTCCGGCACACACACACCAGGGACACTGAGGAGGCTGCAGCTGCCCCTGGGCGCGGCAGGGCCACAGTCCCTGCACATTACCTATAATGGTGAGTAGCTCATAACACCCTCCCTCTGGCAGAAAGCTACTCATGATCTCCTGCTTAGAGAAGGATGCAATCGACTCTGAGCTCGCCTCATTGGTCTAAAGAAAAATAAAAATAGGTTAGTAAGAGAAAACTGGGGGTAGAGCGGGAGTGGGGTGGTAATTCAGACCCACGGGAGATAGGCTCCGGGCAAACCATATTCAGACTCTGGGGCAAAGTCGCACCAGCAGGACCTGACGTAAAGCGTAAAGGAAATCTCAGATATAGGGATCAGGCCTAATCAGCACTAATACAGAGCGAGTGAGTGACAGCTGCCTCACGAGGGGTGATGACCAAGGGCCAGTTCCAGCCAACTGCTGATCTGCGTGTCCCTTCCAGCAACTGGCTCATTTGCTAAAAATGACAAGGTTCTAAGGGAAAGGATGTCCGAAGGAAGGTACGTTCAGGAAAGGGAGGTGGAGAGGGGTGTTCTCTTGATTTTCCTGCTGCATTAGGATCTTATCTTTATGGTCCTGACTCTTGCTAGAAGGAAAATGTGGCCATAAGAAACTCCCAGGAGTCCAGACTAGTGTTTCCCTAGTATTTCCAAGTGACCAAGAAAACAGTTATACACTGGCCCGTCAGCTCCAGCCCCCTGGCAGGGCCACCTGCTCCTTCCTTCCTGCCCACTCAAGCTGCAAGTGAAGCTGGGCCCCAGGTATCTGGGGTACCAGTGTGACACCTGTGGCTTTTGAGGTCCTGAAGGAAAGTGCACAGGGAACTTTCCAGACCAGTCTTGGGACCAACAACTTCTTCTCCTTGCGAGGCCCAGTTTCCTCTTCCAGACCTAAATTCATGTGTACGATTCAGGGACTGCAAGCATTTTTCCCCCCTTGGATCCTTTTCAGATGTGCGTCTAATTGAAATGGAAAAACCTTAGGCGGGCTCACAGCTTCGATGCTTCACAAACCTGCCCTCTAGTCTTGAACTCAGGAAAAGCTTCTGACACAGCACTAGCCAAGAGAGTGTGAACTGGGAAAGTTCTAACAAGTGTGCCATCGCCTGGCTGGGGGTCTGACATTCCAAGTGTATCTGGTTTCAGAAGCTGACAAGGGACCAAGTGGGGTTCTGCGTCACTCACCACTTCTGACAATATGAACAAGCAAAACAGCCCTGTTGGCAATCAACTCCAAGATAATCAACATTCACATGCTTGGGGTTCAGCCATATTGCAGTGAATATTCACCCTGTCCCTCAACTTATCCATTCCGACGCTGAGGGCTTTTTGGGTTGTGCTCCAGCTACTACAAACTACGCTACCGGCTGCACATACTGGAAGGCTGGACGTGCTAGGTCAGAAGGTCTATGAACAATTAACTCTGTGAGACAATGCCACAGTATTTTCCAAGATGGTTATACCAACTTACACTCCTGCCAACAATGTTTGCATAATCCATCTTTTCCCCAGTTCTTGCTCTATTTGGACCTCATACTTGACAATCTCATTCTAGGCATGATTTGTACTTCTCTGATTACTAAAAAGCCAAGCATCTGTTCATGTACTTATTGGCCACTTTGGTATACTTCTGGGTGAACATGGATTTTTTTTTTGTCTCTTGTCCATTTTGCTACTCAGGATTTCCCCAAAGTATTGCCATGGAACGTTGATGTTGGCAGCTAATATGTAAAAAACATTTAAATGTCCAATTCATTAGTTAGAAAATGTAGCATATGCTCTCTTTGGGAACCACTGGCATGCTTGGACATTAAGGCTTTGAGAAATTCATGGTAAGGAAACTTCCCAAAGATACTTGTAGAGGAAAATTTTTTGTGTCCAATTTCTACTCAGTGTTGGAAAGGTAATTTGGGAAAGCTACTTTAATTGAAACAGGTAATGTAACACAGACGACAGGTGCAGGGGCCAGACAGAGACAAAACTTGAGCTCAGATATACTACTTACTCTGTGACCCAGAGGAAGCCCATCTACCCGGGAGAGGGGAGTATCTCCCACTCGCGGGATCACTGCGACTGTTAAGTGACAGGAAATATGCAAAGAGCTTAGTGCTGCCCAGTGTATAGCAGTTACTCAGTCAGTGTCAATTCTATTCTTCTTCTTTTGCCACCTATTATGTTTGCTCTCCTGGTCAACAAACGCAGCAGAGAAAATGGAAGAAAAAGAATCCCACGGAAAGTTCCATCAAAAGTTATAAAGTGGGATTGATTTTATTTCTTAGCCTTGGTGCTTTCAAATACTCTGAAAACAAATTCCAGGATCATTTATTGGTCATGAGATACATAATCAAGGGACAAAACAAAGCACTCTGGAAAATGACTCCTCATTTAGAATTTATAAGCTGCAAACAGCCTGTCGTGAGAAGTCCCATTTCTTAGCCCTATACCTCAAAGTCCCTGCATAATTTTTGTTCTGCAAATCCTGTTTTCTCAACCAGGACTTTTTGGGCTCTCCCTAGTAGTGCAAGGGGTTAAGTCTCAGCACTATGAACCTATCTGCAGCCAGTGCAGCACAAGTTTGATGCCTGGCCAGGGAGTGACCCACACGGCGCGGCAGACCTCTCTCATCTCCCTGCTGCTCCCCTCAGCAGTAGATCCGCCTGTTCTGATCTCCACTCTATCTGATGACTCCTCTCACCCATCTCCTGCACCTCCAGCCTGTATCCTAGTTCTTGTATGTATAAATAATCTTGAAAATAAGAACACTAATCTACCCTTCAATAAAGTCAACGTCACTAGTTGAAAACAATCCCAGGGGACCGTTTGCGCTGCAACCAGCCTATGACTCATCCTGCTGCTTCTATGACGTCATCCATCTCATACCGCGCTCCCCAGACTTGCTCCACTTGACCCACACAAACAAGCACTTCCTAATCTTAGGAAATCTAGGACTAGAAATCACCACTTACAGCGTGAATAAATGAAGGAGTGAGGAAAGCCCTTCACTGGAAGACCCCGCCCACTCCTTCCCTTGCTATCCATCCGTTTTCTCTTGCAGCCTCTTCACTGAAATCCCAACCGCAGTGTCGTCTCGGACTCTGACAGAATGTCAGGTCGACCCTGCATCACTTCATTGAGCCACCTTGCTTCCCTTTCCTACAGCTGTTCGCTTACCTACTGCCTGTCTCCCCCGAGAATGCACGCTCCATGAGGGCAGGGCTCTCTGCGTGGGCACTGGTGTACGTGCCGCGCCTGCAGCTGTGCTCACACTCACTTAAAAAAAAAATCTAAGTAAATTTTGAACTGAGGTTGTCTTGCCCAGGATCTTGTCATTTCCATAAGCTGAAGAGGAGAGTAAGTACCTGCTCCTTCCCCTGGAGACGGGCTCAACATAATGACATTTGCCGAAAATGCCAGCTCGCATACAAGTCTAGGTGCCATCACTAGGCACTTTACAGATCAGATTTGCACCTGCATATGAGAAAGTGTTGCATTTTCAAGAAGGTAGAGAAGCAAATCGAGAACTACTTCGTTTTGAAGGTCTCTCCTGTGAACGCTTCAGAGTACCAACATTTCTCACTTCTGAACAAGAAACTATGATGGTTAACTGCATCTTATGATTAAAATATTTATTACTTGTACTTTAAATACTATAGGTAAATACTTCCTGAAATTACCTCTCTCCCTCTTCCTTGCTAGTGCATAGAAGCACAGTGGCTACGAGGCTACATACATACTAAGGACACATTCCTGTTGGGCCTAGGCCAGGAAGGGAATGAGTCATTCATTACTGAGTGTAACTCGCAAGTATTCCCGCTCTGCCTCCTGACTACAGAAAACCATTCACAGAAGCTAAAAATTTAATCAGAAAATTAAGTGACTGGGAATTTGAGCTCATGGGCAACTGAACTGCAAGCAGAGAAGTAGTCCGGTGGCCGTGTGGGCGTCTCCCGCTGTCCCCCACTCACCAGACACCATCCTAAGGCAGAAGCTTCCACTTTGTGGGTGTTTCCTAGGTTTGAGCTCCAAGGGAAACCAAACTTACTGGGGAACACCAACCAATCATCCACCCAACTACCCAGGACACAAAGGCAGTATTTTAAAAGGAAAAGGTCTGATCTGATGTCACCACAAAAAAGGCAGGTTAGCTTAGGCTGCTTTTGAGCTAGAAAGGTCAACTCAGATAAAAAAGATGAAATAGCCTGTTCTCTTTAAACACAGCATGGCATGGTTTTATTAGCGTAATATATAATCTCAAATAACCTAAAAAAGCAATTCCATCAAAAGCTTTTCTTAGGCTCCCCCACTGTAAAAACATTTTATTCATTTTGAAACATTTGAAAAATACATAAGCTACAGTTATCCAGAAATGACCATAAAATAACTTTGTTTAAAGAGTTTAAAACAAAATATACAAGCAGATGAAGACAACTGCTATGAAATGCTAACAAATAAACACATTCCACTTTCCACAGGTTTCACACAGGATAACTTTTACCATAATAAGATCAACAGCTGTGAAAACACAAATATTATGTAATGTACTCTGGAAAAAAATACCTAACTGATCCTACAGGGAATGTTTTGGTCTCCAGATTGGAAAAGATTTGCATCTGACAGAGAGGTCCTCTTGGCAAGCAGTGTATTATAAGTAAAATCAAAGCTTTTCTCAAAGAGAAATCCCACTAAACATATCATCTTTCATTCAAAGTTGGGGTGGCCTGCAAAAGCTACAAGTAGTTGTCAAATGAAAAGAGGAAGAAGTCTTCTCAGAAAGGGTTCTCATTCTCTCTCATTATAAAATGCCGATTTATATAAAAATAGCTTGGCTCACCACACACCTGTGGTGTGTACTTACGTAACATGAACTAAAAGAATAGGGCAAGAGTATTGCAACTTTTGCCAATAAAAAATTTTTGTACCTTTAAATTTGGGGCTTGATTTTTAAATAGGAGATCCTACTTTATAATATAGATTGAGATTTCGATTATCTCTGTGAACTGAAATCTAGTATTAATAGACTAAGGGCTGAAGATTTGGTTCTACTAGCCACTGACCATTTTGAACTACTGAAACTTTTCTTTCTTTTTTTGGGAGGGCGGGAGGGGGCAACTGAAGGACTAGGAAGGGAAGGAGATCTTCATCCTCAAGAGGGAAATGAAAAGCGCCTGAGATTGTTTTTCAAACTGAGTGGCAGAATCTTTCCAGGGTGAAACCTGAATCTCCACAAGTAAAAGAATTACACTACAAAGAAAGCTCAATGACGACAGCAGAAACAAAACGATAAGCCAACCACACACACAAACTTCCACAAGGAGGCACCTCCATGCAACAGCCACAGTGCTAAGAGCCTGAGGGTCACTTACTTTTCTCCGAGTGTCACCCGGAGGCTGCTCTGGAGTAGAAAAATGGATTGTTGGCATTTGGTTTTTGAGCAAAGACACACCATTCAGAACAGCAATTACTGCACTCAGGACTACATTTATTAGGAGAAACCTAATCGTTACAGTAAAAGTGGCTGCAGTGCTGCGTACACACACACACACACAGGCCACAGGAAGCAATGCTGGCAACAGGTGGGTTCTCGGAGGAATCCACAGCTTCGCGAGGACACTGACCCAGGGGTGATCTTTACTGAACAGAACTTGGCTAGTGTAATTCTGCTCACACATTTACTTTTTAGATGGGTGCAATGTTACTTTTAATAACAGCATCTTATACTGTGCATAAAAAATTCATTAAAAAGTTATAGAGATGGTTGGCTATTTCCCAGACAGCACAGGGACTAGAAGACAGAGGTTCTTTTTAAAGGCAAAAAAACATTTTGATACAGCAAAATATATATGTGGGACCATTATCAATTTTCCTCTCAGATACGTCCTACTCTGACAGCCAACAGGCAGAGATTTTCTGGCCCTCTGCTGCTCTTGGTGAAAACGCATAAGCAAGGACAACTGAAATAACCTGTTCTGAAACCAGGTAAATCCTGTATCTATGCTTTTGACTTCCTTCATTCTATAAAGGTAACAGAAGTCATCAAACTAAAGATTATAACTGCAAAGTACTAAAATGATTACACATCTCCAAATGTCTTAAACTATTAATCAGAGCCCCCAACTGGACTACAGGCAGAGACTGACTGTAGAGTAAATTAACCTTAACTTATCAAAAAAAGAAACTATTTTTTTGCACATCAGTTTTCTGTAACACAAATGGCAGAAGCAGTTGCTTGAAACAGTCTATCAAAGATGAAAAGCCAGGCGAGCAGAGTAAAGAAAATCAAACCCAGTGGGAAGCAAGTTGCATGAAGCTTGATAATATACTTCATTAAGCTACAAACAATAAACAAAACCTTCCTCAGATCAGAGACTAAGGAACTGTCACATGACGGTCAGAAAACCCACATGCAAGACACTAAACCCGAAATATATATTCAAGAATAACTGTAACTAACTATAAACAAAACTTCCAACTGACCTTCCATTGATGCCAGTGCTAACTTTTAAACCACTGTCCACTGTATTCCCACCAGTGATGGGAAGAAAATGAAACGTGGACCAGTATTTTTGTTCTACTAATCTTTTCTTACTGTGTAACTAATTTTTATTCTTTATAACAAAACCAAAAATAATTCATCCTTTCTCTAAACTCTCCTTTGTCTAAAACACAGCAAATGAGGGAGAACAAACAGGCCCCACCCAAGAGGGTAACAATCGCGTTTTCAGTCGTGACAGTCAGGGGCTCTGTCACGCGGCACACTCATCTGACAGCCTGTGTCTTTAGCTGTCAGACCTGAAGAGCACGTCTTGGGGTTCAGACACAAAGAATGGGCTCCACGCCTACTACTTTTTCCTATTACTATGATTTTTACAAAAGAAATTTTCTTTGCTTGAAGTAACATCACAACAATAGCCAAAGGGGATGACTGGGCCTGTGAAATCTTGAAGTTGCAAACCTACTTCAATTCTGAAATCAACATCTAGATTTCGTAATAATTTAAAATTCTGTCCTCGCAAGTTTTCCCTTAGCTTTCATAAATCTCATTATTGCTAGCATGAAAAGATGAGTCAATTATTTTCATCAGAAAACCAGACTTTTATATTACTGGTACCACTGTCCTGACTATAATTTTATTTTAAAAATCTTCAAGAATAGAGACTTGAAACAGTCCCCCCCTTTAAAGAAGATGCATTTCAACTGGAGAAATATCTAGTAGAAACACACGTGCCTTAAATAAATACTGGTTTTCTATCCAGTGTACCTGGCAACTGCCAGATACTCCTCAAGTCTTTGGGAAACCATGGCCTCAAAAAAGCCAAATAAATATAAAAGCTGTAGTTTACACTTGCTCTCAAAATTGCTACTTTTGCTACTTTCTGTAAATTGATTTTGTCAACAAAACAGTAACGATATTTACCCTGAAATGATGGCTAAGTGCCACACTGTACTTACCTCCAAATAGTTCCAAATCTCTTAAGCCCTCAACAATGAACTTTTCCGAGACCCACCGCTAAAGAAGAAAACCCCGAAGAGAATTAGTATTTTTTTGAAGACACAACAAATTAGCTATCAGCCACTAGACAGACAGACAAAAACAGAAAACCACAAAAACAGAATCGTGTAGTACAATTAAGATGCATTTCTATGGAAAAGTTTTGAAAAGAATCTTGGATTTAAATCAGCTATTCCTCTTGGCCTAATCTGATGAGTAATTCCTGACCTGACACGATGAACAATGCAGGGCACTGGCCCCAACGATGGAGAAAACCGCATGTCTTTCCGTTAAGTAACCTTTTGTAGCCTTTGATTCCATCTTATCATTCAACAGCTGTCTACTACAGATGTTTGGGCCACTCCTGCCAACTGGGAATTCGCAACAGAAAGCAGAAGAAACTAGTTTTGTACAAATCTGTCAGGTTACAGCAGGAAGGTGCAAACCGCAGTTCCACCCACTCGGGTTTCTAGTCATCACCACGTACTTTTCTACCAGGTGTGCAGCTACCAGCCCAGCCTGACCAAGCTATGGTTCACTTGACTGGCCTATTTCAAGTGAGTACTGGGTTTCCATCACACTGATCACTGGTCTGGTTTCACCTGAATCAGGCTAGATTGAAATAGAAAAGAAGCTCATGTTTAAAAGCAATAGAATCAAGATTGTGTTTCACTTAAGAGCTGGTGTTAGAGTTTCGCCTAGGGACATTCTTTCCATTGGCCAGAGTTCAAATTAAGGAGAGATTCCATTTTTTAACTCCTAACTAACCAATATAAATTGTGCTTATATGCATAAATATAAAAAATTAATATTCAGAAATGAATTGCTTATTGTAAGATAATATTATCTAAATTATGAAAAAAGCACTTACATTAAAAAAGAAACTACACAATATGGACTGTGAATGGCAACTAAAATATTATTCTTTACCCTCTATATCAATTTTTTCCAAATTAAAAAAAATGGCATTTAAAAACTTGAAATAACAAAATCCTATTTTGTACCATGAAATATAATTTCTAGGAAATGATGCATTTATAATGTCTCATAGTACTTACATATTGTTATAAAAGTTTAGAATAATTACCATTGCATTTAGAAATTAAATAAGTAATAAATGGTAAATAATAAATAAGATAAAATACTCTTATGAAATCATAAAGACTAAAGAAGCTAAATCCATTATTTGTTCTTGAGGTCACTTTAGCAGGTGAAATTTTCAAGTGGAATAATGCTGTTCATGTTTAAAAAGTCTTCCACTAAAAACCTGGCTGTTCTTGGAAAAAGAGAGTTCCAAATATTCCAATTTGATACTGGTTTTTAAAACACAAACTGAAAGCAAATGATGAGTGGACAAATCACTAAAGGTTATGTTTCTACATGAGCCACCCACTCACGCTGATGGGGTCTGACAGATACTCATAAATAAGCCTCCTGGGCCCCCTCCATGAACAGGCGGGGTGCAGTCTGAGTCACCGCCTCTGCCGGCCAGGCTCTTTTCTCAGGCGTGGGGGCTACAACACCCTCTTTACTTTTTACTTGCCTTGCTTCTTCATGATCTGAGCATCACATAAAAACCACCTACAATTTCTGCCTAAACTTACTGCTTTTCAGAAAATAAAAATAGAAAAGCCAGAAGAATAGAAACACTCACCCTAATTCGCTCTGGTTTACTTACAAGAAAAGACATGAGTTCCTAATGTGTTGAGCTACTTCAATCAAAAATTTAAACCTAAAAGAAAAATAGAAACAGGTCAAATTAGTCAAATCTCCTTTTATAGAAAAAAAAATATTATTAGTCTACCATTCAAAGCACTATGCTAGACCTATAAACTGCTAGATTCTACTTATGTGCTTATGGTGACAATAAACCTGGATATGCTATGACCAAGTATATTTTGAAATTTATATTTCTCTCTATATAAGAAAAAAAATGTGTTATATGGTTTTTTTTTTTTAAGATTTATTGATTTATTTATTTTTGCATAAAGAACTGGGTAGAGGCCAGAGGTGTGAGGGGATGAGAAGATTCACCAGAGGCAGAGTGGGGAGCAGAACACGCAGATCAGCTGAAACACACTGCAGAGGGGAGCAGCCGGGAGACAGGAGAGGTCTGCTGTGCCCTGTGGGTCAGTTCCCTGGCTGGGGATCAAAGTCATGCTATAGTGGCTGTGGACAGCTTCACAGTACTATCCTTTAACCCCTTGCACCACCAGCGAGGCCCCACTGGCTTTCTTTTTTAACTAACCCCTACCCGGAAACAATTACCTTCAACTCTTTTGTCTGCTCTAAAACCCTTTTTATCATTCTTAAATGTTTATACAGCCCTGACATCAATTTTATTCATTTACCTACTAACTTCCGACCAGGAGCTCAAGAGTAGGCTCTCTACATCCCTTTCCTGCACCTCATTTTCCTACCTAGCACATTTTCCTGCTCTAGCACAGATCTGGCATAATTTTTGCTTAAATTGATGGTGTCCATTTACATTACTCTGGCTATGCAGGCATGGCTCATAGTTGAGGCAAACAGTTAGGGAAAACTGTATCTTCTTCCTTGTGCATCCTCACCACCCCCATAGTCATAACTGCCTCATCTTTTCACTTGGTTTACCATGCTTCTATTATTAACTTTCTAAAAATATTTCAGAATCTCTGCTACTTAATGTGTTTTTCCATACACTCAAAATCATCCATCCCAATTTTCCCCTCAAGAGTGCCTTCCCAAGGCCCTCCACCCTCTTGCTGCAATCAGGACTAGCTGCTTTCTAGGCCGGGTGCATTTAGACAGCCTTTTTAGCATGAGACTTGGACTTTCCAATTCTGGGAAATAGTCTTGTCTCCTTCTTTTCTGTTCTCTTGCTACAGAATTCTTAATGGTTAAAGGTAGACTTCTAAATTTACTCATTTTTTTTTTAAAGATTTATTTATTTATACATACAGAATTGGGGTGCAGGCCGGAGGTGCAGGAGCAGTGAGAGGCTTCACCAGAGACAGAGTGGGGAGCAGAACAGGCCGATTGACGAAGTACACTGCTGAGGGGAGCAGCGGGTGGGTCAGGAGAGGTCTGTTGCACCATGTGGGTCACCGCCGGGGCAGGCGGGGATCGAACTCATGCGGAGGTGGCTTTAGCTTCTCAGTGCTGTGCTCTAATGTGCTGCGCCACCCGGGAGGGCCTGCCCCTTACTTTTATACTTGTTTCGCTCCTATTTTACAACTCTCAGTTTTCCAGATTTCAACTTTATTTTACAACTCTTGTACTGAGTAAATGCTGGTGACTCATTTCTAAGAGCTTTTTGCCATTTTTCAAATGTATCTTTTTTCATATCATTTGAATCTTGTTTCATGTTTATATCTTTAGTTAAGAATTTATATCTAGGCCTTGCCTGGTGGTGGTAACAATGAATTAAAACATAGCACTATGGTGTTTTCATCTGCAGAACGAATTGACTATATTCTGGGAAAATACTGGAAAAGAAAGCGTCAATTCCATAACACGGTATTAAACTAATCTAACTGCCCACATGAACAGACCTAAGACCTAGTCCTGAGTTGCCTGTCATGGCCTCATTAATGATGGAAATAGGTGCCTGCCTCTCCCACCTGCTGGTCCCCAAATCAGGATGTGTTTCACATTAGCTTGTACAGTTATAAAAAGCCTATTCATGTCCAAATCCCACCTTCAAAACGTTTAATTCAGCTGATTTGGGAAATGGACAAATAGAAACAAGCCTCTTCTTATGGCATTCATCACTGGCCTTGGCAAGTTTCACTGTAGAGGGGGGGCTTGAATTTCAAGAGAACAGAAAATGGAAATTTTAAGCACAAAGTAGCATTAGTTATTAACTGTTAGCGCTTACTTTGTCTTGTTCACAGTATATCTCCCAGCCCCAGAAGAATGCCTGCCAACAGTGGGCACTCATTAAGACTGGCCAAGTATACTGGTAAATATGTCAGCATGCTCTATGTACTCCCCAATTAACATGAGGATGCACAGAACTCCCAGTGAGTGCAAACAAACAAGTCTTAAGTGCATGAGAAAGTATGGATTTTATTCAGCAGGCAGCAGGAAACCATTGTAATAAGTTTTGAACAGAACAATGGTAAACAAAATAGTGCTCTAAGGTAATCTAACGTTATTTATTTATTTTGCATGCAAATCACAGGGCTATTGTTAAAATACACAAAATATAGATTTTAACTGAAAAAGTCTGGGGTAAGATCTAATTTTTTTTTAAAGATTTATTTATTTATGCATATAGAACTGGGGTACAGGCCAGAGGTACAGGGGATGAGAGGATTGTCCAGAGACAAGAGTTGGGAGCAGAAGAGGCAGATGTGCTGAAATCCACCGCTGAGGGGAGCAGCAGAGGCGGGTCAGGAGAGGTCTGCTGCGCACTGTGGGTCAGCTCCCTGAACAGGATTGAACTCATGCTGCAGTGGCCACGGTAGCTTCATAGTGCTAAGCTTTAACCTGTTACACCACCAGGGAAGGCCCCAAGATCTAATTTTTTTAAAGATTTATTTATTTATGCATACAAGAGCTGGGGTGTAGGCTAGAGGTATGTGGAGTGAGAGGATTCACCAGAGACAGAGTGGGGAGCAGAGCAGGCAGATTGACTGAAATACACTGCTGAGGGAAGCAGCAGGGAGACGGCAGAGGTCTGCTGCACCCTGAGTCGGCTCCCTGATCAAGGACCAAACCCATGCTGCAGTGGCAGTGGATAGCCTCAGTATTCAACACTAAACCTACCACACTCTTATATTCGTCAGTCTCTTCCACTAGAGTAAGAGATTCCAGGAGAGCAGGGAATGCAATGCTCACTGTTGCATTCCTAGGGGCTATGGAGTCCAGGACTAAAGGGTACTGTTGGATCTATTAAGTAACAGAAGCAGTATTTATGATGAACTTACTATGTGCCAGGATCTGTGCTAAATGCTTCAGAGACTGTCACCATACGGCAGTCTCCCTTTTCGAAGGGGGCTCGTTCCAAGACCACTAGCGATACCTGAAATGGAGAACAGTATACATACAGACACACATAGACACGCAGCGTTTTTTTCTATACATACATTCCTATGATAAAAGTTTAATTTATAAATCAGGCACAGCAAGAGATTATAACATAAGACAAAACAATTTAAATATATTGTAATAAAAGGTCTGAGAATGTGGTCTCAGCAGTTGACCACAGACAGGTAACTGAAACCACAGAACTGAAACTGAGGGGGAGGGGGACTACTTAAGTATTATCATCCCCATTTTGCAGGTCAGGAAATTAAGGCCCAGGGAGGTAAAGGCCCAAAATTACACAGATGAGTGGTGGAGGACTGATCACCCCATTGCAAGACTGTGCGTGCAAAGATATAACAATGACTGAAAGGTCTGATTTGGCAATGCTGAGGCTACTAGCACCAAATGCTAGAGAGAGGAGGAATCATTTACCTTAATTCATTTTTCCTTTCTTGCTTTTTTTTTTTTTTGTGGCTGATGTTCTAAAATTCCTCCATGTCTAGGATAACGACGATAAAAAACTGCATTTAAGCCACAATGCCTCTAAGAATCTTGGATAAAAGGGAAGAGACTCATCAGTTTAGCTTCAAAAGCTCCTGGGCTGAGTTAGGTAAGCAGAGGAGTTTTCCTCAACTCTCAGAGGCAAGAAACAATTTGGGGTGCCTCCAGAAAGTATGTATGAGACAACGAGGATTTGTTTTAATGCCACAATACAAAATGGAATAGGATTCTACTTCAACGGATATTCAATAAGAAAAGGGCCAACTCGAATGGCTCTCCCTCTTGGAGGAAGTCGAGTTAGAATGTCAGGAGAGCCTAGGAAAAGCTGGGCAGAGAAGTTAGTTCCCCTTTTCCTGAAAACTCGGCCAATTTTATTTAAGTACCCTCCCTCCGTGCTCACTTCCTCACCCCCAGCCCCCACCTCTGATCCAAACCTACAGTGGACGCTTAAACATTCGTGGGAAACACTGAGACGATTATAAGCACTTCTTCTTTGTCCGTAAGGGGGCTAGACCTGCAGCGCGTCCGGCCGGGATGTAAAGATGGGGGCCGGGGGGCGGTCAAACTAGGATCTGCCGCCTCTTCGCACGACCGGAACAAAATGACACCTGGGCCCTAGGTTCCTCACCTGCAATGGGGGAAGGGGATCGGGAGGGGGAGGGAAAGCAGGCGCTAGCCCCTCCCACCCAGCGACTCCGCTCCAGCCAGGCCCAAGCCTAGTCTGCTCGCGGGCTGCAGCCCCTCTTTGCGGGGATCCAGAACTCCAGTGAAACGGGGCCTGTGCAGGGCAGGTGGGGCCCCGGGATGGCCGCTCGGACGAAGCCCGGGCCCTGAGGAGACGGCAGCGTCTCAGGGAGAGGCGCGACCGGTCCCTGGAGCGCACCAGGCGGCCCCGCCAGCCCGGTACCTGATCCTGGAGTTAGAAAGCAGTACCGACCCCGTCTCAGCTCCGCCTCCTCAGTTTAAGGCCGCGCCGCCGCCAGACCGGTTGCTGGGAGGGAGACACGCAACGTGCCATGCGCAGTAGAAGGACGGCGGAGGGCAGCTAGGAGAGCTCCGCCCACCCATCGCCCCGCCCACACCTCTGGCGCCCGGGGAAGCTCCGCCTTTCGCCCCGCCCACCACCTGGCGCCCAGGGGAGCCCCGCCCCTCCTCCCGCCCACACCGCCTCGCCCCCCAGGAAGCTCCGCCCCCATCCCTGTCCCGCCCTCTCGCGAGTCGTGGAGCTCTGCGGTTCCGGCGTCTTCACCGGGCGCGCGGCCCCAGCATCAGTCGCGCGGAGGGCCTTGGGTTCTGAGCTGTTTCATTCCACGCAGCGCATACTGGGGCATTCACTCGCTAACCTAAAGGAATCGTTTCCCCGAGCGTGGGGGCCACAATCCTCAAGCGTGTGGATGCCGAAGACCTGGCTAGGCTGGCGCCGCCTGCGGGGTGCGAAAAGGGCTCCCCAGAGCCTGTGCCCCCGCAACCCTAAGGAAGTAGCATTTCAGTGATAAAGTTTAGCAAGGGAACTGGGAGAAGGCGAACCAACACACACCGCTGTGGCCACGTTTGAGGGCTTTTGTTTTTCCGTTTCGTAAGGTAGGACTTAACAAGGAAAAACCCGTTTCGCGCTTTTCGTTTAAGGCATGTCACTTTTGGACTCTGGTCACCAAGCTGATAAAATTGCAAAAGGAAATCCACCTTCTGTGAACCCAACTTCCTTATCTGTAAAAGGAGGGAAAGAGCTCAAGTAGTGGGGCTGTCTCATTATTTCCCCTTTTAGATTTTGCCCCTAGATGCACAACTATGAAAGACATACTGTTTATAAGTAAGGTTTGCCTGGATGAGGAAGCAGCAGGGCTTGAGAAATAATGAAGCCACGGAGCAAGACTGTTTCCATTTACTCTGCCCACGGGGGTGTCTGTCCAAAACTGAGTGTCACTCAAGTAGTGAACCTTGTCAAGTCTGATCCCTTGACACATTAGACTGGTCTAATATTCAAAATGGAGAAGTTCAGCAACACCCAAACTGAATGTGATCTTGGCCCCCTCAGGGTCTCTTTCAGTTTGACATACTGATTTTCTTTTTTAATTTATCTTTATAAGATAAATAAGATGCAAGGTAGTAGCAGAAATAAACTTCTAGGCTGTGTTCTTTTGAGAAAGACCATGAGTATGGTGTTTGGAATTGAGAGTACTAGAGAAGAGTGTCTAAAAAGGTGCCAGACTTCATGCAGCCATCCCGAGTGTGTGTGGGTGTGTGCATGTGTGTGTACAAGAACTGGCGTGCAGGCCAGAGGTGCAGGGCATGGAGGACTTGTGCTTGCAAGAGTTGGTAGCAGGCAGCTGTACTGAAATATACGAAGAGGAGCAGGGGGCTAGACTAAAGTCTGCTGGGCAGTTTGTGGGTTAGCTCCCTGGCTGGGGATCAAACTCAGGCTACAGTGTTATGGGCAGAGACATAACCCATACGCCACCAGGGATGCCCTTCCCATCTGTTTTAATACCTAGCCCAGTTTTTATTTCGGGGTCACTGGGCCAAGAGGACTACACCTTCTTTTCATGACTATCCACAAAAGAGAAACTTTTGACTCAGACTTTGTGTTTCTAGGAGCAAAATTTCACTCGCTAGTTTTCCTTAATAGGGCCTCCTAAATTCAGGTAACTTAGAAAACTATTGTAATAAAAGATCAACTTTCAGAGTTTACTAAATCAGTGTCTTTTTGCTTGATGAAGCCCAGGGTGCACAATCTCCAAATGCTTTTGATTTTTAAAAAGGGTAGAACTTGCGGAGATTTCTGGGTCTTTTTGAAACTGGCTTGAAGCACAGAAGGATGGAAATAGACTGAGGATTTTGGCTGTTTTGTTTTAGACTCTTCATAAATTAACTGTGAGAAAGGTAAAACTAGTTGCCTTTAAGAATACTCAAGTGAGATACAGAGAAATGCTTATGTTTAATTTAATGACCTGAGAGCATTTTATTTAACTTTACTAATGGCCCTTTGAACAATCATGTTAGAAACGGGAGAGAAGATACTGCTCACTTATAGGTGAAGAAAACTACTTGTTAAAGCATTAGGACAGTACCTGGGCTCTTAGAATGGAGGCATCTTTCCTGAAGTAGAAGACTGGCTTAAATCCCAGCTTTGTTCCAACCTTGCCAAGTGATACCATTACATGAAAGAAAAATATGTAGGAAGCTATTTAAGCATCTGAGTATACAATATGATAGAAAAGCAGTTAAGAGTTGACACAATAAATAACCTGGAAAGATGTAATATCTGACTGCCAAATATCTTCCAAGGAACTAAATACTTAAAAAGGTTTGGGTGTCTTTTAAATAAAAATTATGCTATTTGAATAAAACCAGATAGTATAAAAACAAAATAGAAGTCAGTTTTAAAAGATGAAATAAAAACTAATGCTATCCATTGTAAGTAGTATTGTAGTTGACATTTCCTTTCAGATTTTTTTTCTGAAATTGGTATTAATTCCCAGTTTGTAGAGTTGAGATGACCTTTGTGCAAAAACAAAAGCAATCCTTTCTCCCATATGCAAGTAAATCTTTTATGGATTACCAAATTCCAGATTATTTTCTTGGCATTGTTTTAGCAGTCTGTAGTGTTACTCTTATGGATATATCCTTCCTTTTACATCCTTTCAAATCATCAAAGTAAGTGAAGTCAGGAACACTAAGGAAAGAGAATCTGGAGTGATAAAAATACAGTATTTCACCAAAACCAGTAGATCCTTGTACGAACATACTAATCATTTTCTTTAGTATAACTTCAATTTAAAGAAGAGTTTCACATCTGTACTTGATAGGGAAAGATTTTTCTGCTACTAAGGAAAAAGAACCTGAAATTATCCACCACTCTCCACCCCAACCCAGTACCAGTTTTTGCAGAGTTAAGAGAACTCTGAAAGGATCTGTTTGGTCCCTACTGGGAAAAAGGGAGCGTAAAAAGAGGGCCAAGTAGTCTCTGGCCATTCTTCCCTGAATATGCCTGACCTTGTAAGCTAAGCAGGATTGGACCTGGTTAATACCTGGATGGGATTCCATCTGGAAATACTGGGTGCTGGCTTTAAAAAATAAATGAAAGCCAGAGCAAAGCAGAAACAAACTTGAACAGTCCAAAGTGACAGTTTAAACTTTTAAAGTGCTATAGTTCACAACTTTACATATATTTGTGTTCACATATTTGTGACACATGTAGGGAAATGAATAATCCTCACTTTGTAGAAAGAATACTCAGTGGCTTGCCCAATATCAAAGGACACTAAAAGTCAGGTCTTGATTCTTCTGGTGAGCTGGAATTTTATTTATGCATATAATAGCTAGGGCGTAGGCTAGACATGGGGGTGGTGGATGAGAGGATTCACCAGAGACAGAGTGGGGAGTGGACTGACTGAAATAACAGTGCTGAGGGGAGCAAGTGGGCCAGATAGCTTCGTAGTGCTAAGACTTATTATTAACCCCTTGGACCACCAGGTTAGGCCTGATAAGTTTGGGCATTGGTGGGTACCTATGTAATGCAGACAACATTAGAGAGCTCACACTTTTCCAGTATTTGAAACTTAGTAACATTCTTCGTCTTCTTACTCACTGGAGTGATGATTATACCTAAACCCAAACAAGCGATTTTGGGAGAAACTCACTAAAACCATAAGGGGTTCTAAAAATAGAAAACATTCTAAAAATGGTAACAATTAAGGGCATAATTCAAGGCCAACTCTGGAAAGAAAAGCAATCAGTGCTCACTTGTATTGGACAGAAAGACATTTCTTAGGGTTTACACCCTTATAGGACAACCCCAGAAAAGTAAAGGCGGCACGCTGAGATTTTTGTCAATTAGTTTAATATAGATATCCATAGGTAGTTCATATGAATGCTTAAATTACAAAATTAGCTGCCATGGTCCAAATGTGTGGGACTTTAAGAAAGCATTTAATAATCAAAAGATAGCTAAGCATATCAACTTTGATTTCTAAAATGTACTTTAAAGATTTGTAAAACAAGGCTATTTCTAGAATTATATAGCATTAAAGTAATTAAATTTGTTATTTTTGTTATTTTAATAACTTAATTTCATGAACTGTTAAAAAAAATACTCTATCTGCACCTCCCAGTTTACATTTCTGCATTAGCCTAGAGGAGACCCCGTGTAAACAGGCCCCACACAGTTCCAAAGGCAGCAGCACATGCTGTCTTCACAGCAACTTGTTATTGCCTCAGAACACACCTGCACATTAAACATCAACAAAAAGTACTGCCCACCCCTCTCCCACCAAAACCCAACCCATTCCCACTCCCAGCAAAAATTACCTGGTACAAGCAGTGACTTAAAAAATGCTTTCTTAGTAGGAAGCATTTATAAAATGCAGAGATCTGAACAAGCTAAGTGCTCGTGCAGACAGATGGGCCTCTCCCAAGAGTTCCTTCCTCAAGAGGCAGAGAGAACTCAATACTTTGGGAAAGCTCACTTTACGCATGTTCATGGCTATTTCTGTAAAAAAGAATATACCCAACCTCAACTGTGGAAGAGATAAAAGCAGAGGAGAAGCAAAGTGACACAGCCATAGACTAGAGCTTCTCCATGAACATCCAATAGGCTGCAGCAACCAAGAAGGAAAACATCTGTGACTTCACATAGACCACTGATCTGATCCAGGTGAAGCAATTAATTTTTCATGCACTTGTTAATCAAGAAAACAAACAACCACTTAAAACACAGCATTCACATTGTCATTAGCTCATGGTATCAGATAGGAGAAAACTGGTCCTGTACTACCTAGCCCTAGAATTTTCCATGTACAGGTTAAGTATCCTAAAGCCTACAGATATCCTATAATACTGTCATCAGTACCTCCCACCTACAAAACATTTATGAGTACATTATGTTTTAAATCCCTGACATTTCAATATCACATTTAGTGTTCTAAATTTACTTTTTCACAAGTTTGATGTAGACACACACCAAAAAAAAAAAAAAAAAAAAACCCACCAAGCAATGTTTATTGTGCAATTCCAAGGGTTACTTGTAGAAGCTCAGTTTAGAGTTAGTCGTCATAGCCATTTCAACTACAGTCTAGTTTAAACAAAAAGCAACAATTTAATTATATATCTATGAATGTCATGATATTTCTTAAAACATCAAAGCACTAAAAGCACTGATGATTCATATTATAATTAAAAAAAAATTTCTTAACTATAGATTTCACGTTATTCCTTTCATAAAAGAATCAAAAATAATCTGATTATCTGGAAGAAATTAACCAGACAGAACCTTCCAAAGTCCCTAAAGTCTCTATAAAATTCCAAATCAAAACCAGAATAGACGATGGAAGAGAGGGCTTCTTAGCACTGGGAGTGTCTGATCAGTAGAGGAGAAACACACGGGTATTTCTTCTGTTGCCTGTGAATGCAGAGCTCACAGACAGCATCAGGACTCAGCTCTCTGGGGTCCTTTACATGGCTTTCACTTTGATTTGTTTCATTTTCATTTGTTTCTTCTCCAATTTCTTTTGCTCACGCCTCAGGGCAGCTTCCTAGACAGGTAAGGTAGACAGAGGAAGAGAAAATCCAAACTAAGAGCTAAGCACACATTAAAAAAAAAAAAATCAAAACTGCTGAAAAACCCAGGCCTGTAACATAAATATCATGCCAGAAAATAGTTATAAAGATAATTGTTAATATTTATGCTGGTAAATGAAAAGTAACTTGAAATAATGAAGCAAAGGTAACCAAAATATCAACTTAGAAACTAAGCACTACATTTAAACAGGTGTAATTTTTTTCTCTACCAGTACAACTTTCACCTTACCATTTATATGTATCTACCACAGATTTGTATTTCAGTTAAAAAAAAAAAAAACCTGATGATGTTATTAATAAGATTATTAACTGTACATTCTTATTAGCATAGAAGTTATACCTGAGCACACTACTTCAACTTATAAGGTAATTTTTAACTTTTTTATTTATGAAGTAAGAAGTCATACAGGAGAGAGAGAGAGAGTGAGAGATGCTTGAAACAAGATTATCTGATTAGCAAAAGTCACTGCTTATTATTACCTGTTCTGAGGGTGGCGTTAGCAGCTAACTCAAAGTATAATTTCATTGTTGGTTGTTAATGGTCACATATGACTAAAGATTATTTCAGCTGCAATTTCAAACTGAATTTTTTGGAGGTTCGGAATAGAAACGTTCTGAAAAGTACTCTGAAAAATACTCAACTGATGGACAACTGAGACATTATGGAAAAGGGAAAGTAAAACAAAGAGTATATACAGTCCTTGATAGTTTAAGAAATTAGGTTTCAAAGGGTGATTTAAAAATTGGTGGTTTGGTAACTGACTGTGTTAGACTCCGTTAGATAACTAAAACTACCCCTCTGTATAGCAATTTAAGCTTGAATGTTTATTCATCCAAAGCTGTGCTATTATGTAGTTATTCTGAGGGAATGAACCATCATTGTTAACACCGCTTTTATGGGGAAATGCATTCCAAGTTTGGGCTCACAAAGGCAGGAACAAACCCATCTTCTTTGGCAGCTGCAACAGCATATATGTCAAAAGGTAAATTCTTTTAGGATCACTTTATAAAAGTCAAAATACTGTCCCAAAGTCTCTTCCTACTGTCCCACCCTCTACTCTACTTCATCTTTATATTCTTTCCTACATTACATGTTATACACTACAAATACTCAGAACACAGTGTAGTGGATAAAACAATAAATCCATTTATGTTAACATATGAAGTTAATGCCAATAAATTTGTGAAAAATGTTCATCTTCAATAATTCACAAAATGCAAAACAAAAAGATGCCATTTTCCCACTCTTAGAATCATACATTTAAAAAATTTAAGTAGTTTTCATAAAGATGTTAGTAAAGCGCTCTCATATCACACACTGGTTAAATTTACGTAAGTGACAGATACTCTCCTAGGATTGTTTTCTTTATGAAATAAAATGAGCACATGTGGAAAGACATTTTCTTGAAAGTCTGCTGTATTTTTAATACATAAATTGCATAACATTGATTATAAGATGAGCCCTCCCTTGTGGCACAGTGGGTTAAAGCACAGCACTAAGAAGCTAAAGCCACTGCAGCACGGGTTCGATCCCTGCCCTGGAGGGGACCCACATGGCCCAGCAGACCTCTCCTGACCCGCCTGCTGCTCCCCTCAGCAGTGCACTTTGATGATCTGCCTGTTCTGCTTTCCACTCTGTCTCTGGTGAATCCTCTCACTGCTCCTGCACCTCTGACCTGTACCCCAGTTCTGTATGCATAAGTAAATCTTTAAAAAAAAAAAATTCATTGATTATAAGATGCAGTGATCTACATTAAGAAAAAGAATAAGTACACTAAACATACATGTTAGTTGGGAACTAAATACATAGCACTAATAGTGGTTAACTTTAGGGACAGTTATCTGAAAGACTGTTTTTATATGACAGGATTAAAGTTACTTTTAATTTCTGTGTATATATTTCTCTATATCAAATTCTATATATATATATTATATACACACACACATATATATATATATATACAAGAAAATGAAATTATACTAGTACTGGAAGAAAGGTCTAAGATTATTTGTATGAATAAGTAATTTGAATCAAAAATGCCTACACATTTTTATTCCTTTCCCATTTCCATCACTGGAGTTTTTCAAAAAGTACCCAGATACTACAGATACTAGTAAATGCCCAGATAACATAAAGAAAAAAAATTGTGACATCTGCAAGCAGCTTACATTCTGACTCAAGTTAAATTCTGGGCCCCCTTTTCTTAATGCTATTGTAGTTTCAACTCTAGAAAGAACTACAGAATTTCTTTATAGAAAATGAAAAGGTACTACCTATTAATGATTCCTTGTAGAATCTCCAATGTATTCATTAAAAAGCCATTGTTATTTGTAAAGAAGGTTGCATCAACACAGAGCTATATTTTCAGGGGAAAAATATGTACCACGAAACCGAACCAAATCAAACAGATTATGAGATAGGAGAAGATGCCCGGGAGCAGGATTCTGATATCCTGCATGTCACTCAATAGTGTTAATGATTCACTGGTAATGGAAGTTCCATACAGCTCTTTACTTATTCCTGACAGCCTGCCTCTTCCACTAAGAATTTTCTTCAAAAGTATTCTCATCAAAATTAATTATTTTCTAGAATTTTACTCTCTTATTTTGAGTAGCATTCATAAGGTTTAAAATTTTAGAGGTAGGTTATGGCATTTTATCTCACAACAATGTTAGAACATATTCATGTTGAAGACCTGAATTAAATGTAAAAAGAAAAAAACCTAAAATAAAATTTTAAAAAAATCACAGAATTCTCTAATTCAGTAATCACATCAAAAAATTTATAGAACAAGAGTATTCTGACTACAGAACACATGTAGTTCTCTATTTAACCAGTTGGTTAAAAGTCCTAATTTCTGGGCCCCCCTCTGCATGTTAACACACGGGTTAACATGCAGCTCTGTGAAACTATCTGCAGTCACTGCAGCATGAATTTGATCCCCAGCCAGGGAGCTGACCCACATGGTGCAGCAGACTTGTCTCACTCACTGCTCCCCTCAACAGTATATTTCAGTGGCTCTATTCTGCTTCTGTTCCCCACTCTGTCTCTGGTGAGTCACTCCCCCGCCCCCCCCACCAAACACACACCTCTGGCTTGTAACCCAGTTCTGGTATGCAGAAATAAATCTTTAAAAAAGAAAAAGGTCCTAATTTTGTTCTACCTCATTGTTTTTGCTTAAAGCTGGTGGTAGAACTTTAAAATGGGATAGTGCTGCTGAACAGTATAATTTACATCATTCTCCTGGTTCATAGGCTCAACCTGACATGGTTTGAACCAAGAACTCTTCTTTATCAAGTTATCAACTAATAAAATATCTGAGAAAATGCTTAAACTTTATTTTGTGTACATTCCTACAGAATTCCTTAGTAGGTAAGATGGCACAAATAGGCACCCTTATCAATCTTATATTTACACCAGTAAACTTGCCTCCAGCCTGCGCTGTTTTTCAGGATCTTCCTCATTCATGATTCGTTCCTTCTCTGCTCTTTTCTTCTCCTCACGCCGAGACTGAGCAGCTTCCTGTCTTTGCACATGTGTCAGCTTCAAGAAATTCTCTTCCACTCGAGCACGGTTCTTATCTGCTTTTTGTTTGCCCTTTTCCCAAGAAACAGTATTTTATAAGAAATATATTTCTAGCCAACAAAAGCAATATTTTATCCAATGCCCTCTCAAAAAATGACCCTCATTTAGCATTTCAACTCTACTAGCAAAGAAACAATCACCGAAAGCACTGACCGCCACTCCCGTGCAATGAGAAAACAATGGAAGGTGCCAATTAATGATAAAATTTGCAGGTCTTACTTCTCTGTTGAGTCGGAACTTTTTGGCCTTATCAATTGAGTAAATCACCATGTTCATCAAGGGTAGCAAAGCCTCCATATCCTTTGGGTAAGTGTTACCTGAGCCAGGCACTGGAAAATGAAGCCATTTCCTATTGAGTTATGGGAGCACTAATACTTCTGGATCACCCAATTCCTTTTCTTTTAGTGTTACTAGACACCTTTGTCTGTTTTTTAGGCAGTTAAGATACAGCAGAGGACAGAAATTAAGTTATAGTTGAAGAAACCCCAAACTTATATGGGTATGGAATTAGTTTTAATTTACTTTTTCATAGCTAGGAGAGACAGTCTTTTCCTATGATCACCTAACAGAGTAAGAATAACCCATACAGGACCTATGAACACTTACCATTAAATGTAAACAATAGTGTCCTCTTAGTGTCAGGTAGTTTTAAAGGCTGACCTTCCCTGTCATAAAAAGAAAAGTATATTTAAAAAAAAATCAACAAGAAAAAGATATTTCCCAGGCATACAAGTCCAATTCACTGAGATGAACAAATAATCAGCACAGCACTGAACTGGTGTCCTCAAGTCAAGCACATTTTCAGCGCCTACAGGAGCACAATCGGGCATCTGGTCTACGTGTCTATCTGATGGATGACTTCCAACAATTTGTATCCCATATGTGGATACCTCCAATGACATCCAGACAGTATATATTTCATCTCACCTGGGAAACCAGAAACGAGCCTATATTTAAATAGGGGTCCTCATCAATAAGAATATTTTTGCTAATTTTGATGGATTTTTATGTTTTACTTCCAATGCCTATCTTTCTCTAATGAAGTAATCTATTTTTTAGTCAGGCTCAGAATAAATTTAGAAATAATCTACTGTAACAATATAATTTAGTCCTGACAGGCTCCAAGGGTTCCTTTGTAACCCTGACTACTAGCCCCTGGCCACTGCCCTCGCACAAGGCCCGTGAATGCTACAGTGTGATACTTTGTCCCCAATAGTATCACTAAGTTGAGCAACTGCAAAGATGATGCAAACTATCTAGAGGACTTGAGTAAGCATAACACATAGCCAGAATCCTGACTGGCTCTTAACTGTACTCAATTCCATAGCTTATAACCAAAAATTCAGGTCACAATTAGTTCCACACCAGGAATAAACTTAAATAAGCTCTCTTGAGACAAGATATGAATCCAAATAACAAATTCAAGCCCTTATTTTGTACACACTTGAACACTATTACTACAAAACCAGTATCTCTAATGGAAATCAAGGTCTTCTGATAATACACTGGGGAAAAAAATCTAACCACCAACTACTCAAAGAAAAAATTCAGAAGTAGTCATGAATTACAAAATACAAATATATACAATTAAACACAAGTCTAACATAACCAAATAAAAATTTTAAAGAAAAAACAAAACCTAGACTACATTTTCTTAGAATTAGCTATGCTGTAGGTTCTCATCCATCTCACTGAGTGAGCGGCAGTTACATGCAGTGACACAAGCTGGGAGGCTTGCTTCAGTCACCTTCCTGATGCATGCAGTCAGACAAGGGAACACTTGCTTGCTTGTCACCAACTTCCCTTACTCACTGAGTAAGGGAAATTGCAGAAGTATCTTGCAGGTGTTTCAAAACAGAAAGCTTGTGAGGAAAATTAAATTCAATATTTTATCTCATACGTACTCTTGCATAATTTTTGGACCAGAGAACTGGTCTGAAAAATGAACAGATTCAATCTTGTCAGCATAGTGTGTTAGAAAGTGAATCATCTGAAATAAAAAAAAGAAAATGGCTTTTTTTAACAAAGAAGGATCTGATAGCTTGATACATTTCCTTTTTTTTGATAAAGACAGTCACCTTTTTGCCCTCTTTTACTTTTTACAATGTCATTATGATTAAAGCTTTTTTTAAAATTAAATTTAAATAAGGAATCATTATGCAATGAAAACTAATACCTTTTAGTAACACCAATGATTACATTTATTTATTTATTTAATCAACCAAGAACACTGCTGAGGGGAGCAGCAGGTGAGACAGGAGAAGTCTGCTGTGTCCGGTGGGTTACTTCCAGGGCTGGGGATAGAATTCGCACCAAAGCCATTGTGGCTAGCTTGCAGTGCTGTGCTTTAACCTGTTATGCCACCAGGGACTGCCCTGGTTACATTTATTTTTACTGAACAGTTGAAAATATGTCTCAAAACAATACTCTAAAAATGAATGAAAGCAAAGAAAAAAATTCTAAAATAATTTCTTGGAGCCCTTTATAAACATATCACTCTGACTTGTATGCTGAACTGACTTTTATTTATTTATTTATTTATTTATTTTAAAGATTTATTTATTTATGCATACAGAACTGGGGTACAGGTCAGAGGTGCAGGGGTGGTGAGAGGCTACACCAGAGACAGAGTGGGGAGCAGAATAGGCCAATTGATGAAGTACTGCTGAGGAGAGCAGAGGGCGGGTCAGGAGAGGTCTGTTGCACTATGTGGGTCACCTCCGGGGCCAGGGATCGAACTTGTGCTGAAGTGGCTTTAGCTTCTTAATGCTGTGTTTTAACCTGCTGTGCCACCAGGGAGGGTCCTTATTTATATTTTTGATACTAAACTTTCTACTACACAATCAATAGCAAAAAAACAAAAAACAAACAAACAAAAAAACACAAAATAGCTCTCTATAACATATCCTTTTTCCTTATGCATTAATTAAAGCTCAAAAAGTGGACTCCATGACATAAGGATTAAAAGCTGTATTTCTTTATCATAAAGACCTGAAAGCCAACAGCAATCCTAGGAACTACTTGCTTTTGATTTTGAGAAATCCTGACTAATTCAGGTGCCTTTTTAATAAGTTCATCTATAGCTTAGAGTTGGTGTTTTAATGCTTGTGTGGGTAAGGAATATGTAAACAGCGCACTGTTATAAGATGAAGAAATTGTGTGGTTTTTAGCAAGTGCCCTATACAATCGAGATCTGTGCATGCATATGCCTACTATTACATTTACCTTTGTATCCATCATTCCCTCTGTGACTTCTCCCATTTCTGACAGGATGGCCAAGGAGTCCGGCAGTCCATACTTTGCACCAGACTTAGGTTTGTCACTACAAAACTCACTCTAGAAGAAATAATTAAAGTAAGACATGAAATTTTATTATGCACACTTTTTTTCAAAGTGGTACTTAAGATCCCAGTGCTATAAAGAGCAATAGTTTCTACACATATCTGAGTTAAAGGACATACCAGATCCTGCATCTCTTTCTGTAGTCGCACCAAGGCTTTCCGAGTGCCAACAGCAAACACATACGTGTCCATGTCTTCATCATTCATGGTTACTTTTATTTGCTTTAAAAACAATAAAACATACCTATTATGTTCTGTGATAAACAGATTTCCCACATGACTCCACAATTCCTGTGCCCTGGTGCATTAGTGTATACAACCTCCCTCTGCACAGTGGGACTTTGAAAATAATGGGGAGATCACATCCACAGTGATATCATGTTGCATGGTGGAAGGCTCCTAATCAGTTGGCTCTAAGTTAATAAAAAGGGTCACAATTTCGGGTAGAATGACCAAATCAAGCAAGTTTTCAAAATGCAATGTACTTGAAAGGAATACGCGGTGGTAGTGATAAGGTTGTTGGCGGTGTGAGACACACAGCGAGACCTGAAGGTGGCCCCTATGAGCTGAGAAAGGTTCCTAGAAGACAATTTTAAAAAATGGGAACTTACAATCTTAAGAAATTGTACTCTGTCTACAATTTGAATGATCTTAAGTAGACTATCCTAAACTCTTTGGCTGGGAGTGTAGTGCACCCGAAAAGGGCATGGAAACTGTGCAAACCCACCCCCATACCTTTCCCCAAGTCTCTTCCACTTAGCTGTTCCTGAATTGAATCCTCTGTAATAAACCACCAATCAATGTAAATGAAGTGCTTTCCTGAGTTCTCTAACATGTTACTGAACCTGTGGGAAGGGCTGTGGCAACTCTTATTTAGTTGGTCACTCAGAAGTACTGTGTCCTGAAACTTGTTAACAATCATCTGAAGGATTTAGTCAGAATAAGTCCTTTAACTTGGAGGATCTGGCTCTGACTGTTGGTAGAGGTGCCAGAACTGAAATGAATTGTTGGTATTTGAGAATCAGAGAATTGGTTGTTGGTGTTGGGAAACTAAACACCCCAGTAAAGTTTGTACTACTCTCATGGGACCAGAGGTAAAGTAGAAAGCCTAATGGGTCTGCTGCGCTATAGCATGGCCCCTCTCTGCTGTAATAATTCTATCTTAAAATGTCCAAGTCAAAAAATTACTGGTATCTGGAAGAAGGGAAATGTTAATGTAGAGAACTATAGCAAAGACCTAGTAAGACAGCCCAGTAGAAAAGAGAAGATTAAATCTACTTCAGGAAAATAATGAAAATGATTAAGCAAAACTTCCTCCTTTTTTAATTAAGTCTGGTAGGAGAAAGGATGACAGGAATCTTAAGTAAAGAGACTCTTAAAAATTAAGTCATCACATTTTACAGGGGTGGATCAAAAATGGCGAGGGGAGGGAAGTTCACTGGACTACTGTAATGGCACATGGTGATTTGGTGATGGGAAGCCCGTGGGGATTACAACTGAGATGGAAAAAGGCACAAAATGATATAAAAATAAACTATTATATATATAAAAAAACAACTTAAGTCGTCAGGGGCCTCCCTGGCAGCAGAAGGGGTTAAGTCTCAGTCCTATGAAGCTATCAGCAGCCACTGCAATATGAGTTTGATCCCTAGGCAGGGAGCTGACCCACATGGCACAGTAGACCTCTCCTGTCTCATCTGATACTCCCCTCAGCAGTGTATTTCAGCAGATCTGACTGTTGTTTCCCATTCTGCCTCTGATGAATCCTCTCACTGCTCCTCCTCCCCCACCTCAGTGACCCCAGTCATCAGTGGTCATGAGAAAAATTAAAACTACAAATGAGGCCATTGACAGAATAACAATGTCAACCCAACTCAAAGTGCCTAACTCTATACTAACATCACTTACTAGCCAAATATGAATGTACATTTTGCCATTTGTGCAGACATCTCTCATGTGTATTTTTGTATCTTACAGCAGTGGGAGCTGGCACCAACTATTGTTTGAAAAGATATAGGGAAGGAAAATGTGGCATTTCTGATGGATATGATTTGTAGACTAACAAGTTAATTTAGTAAAAGAAGGCATATCAAACAGTAAGGTCCCCCGATTGTGAGCTGAGCTCTTTCAGTCTAAGATGTATTAGTTGAGGAGAAATCCAGCCTACTGCCAAAGATAAAAGCATGCATGAAGCAGAACTGGGTGTCAGGGCAAACTACCTGTGACAACCGCTCTCTCCTTCTCTCCCCTCCCCCTAAACTGTTCAGGCTAATTCAGCTGATTAACCCAGTTATCTCCTTCTCTCCTTAAAGTACACACCCCCCATCCCTTTGTACAATGAGTAGATGATAATCTGTGCAGTTAAAAAAGGGTCCATTTTTTGGCAAGAGACATAGGTTGCAAGAAATTTCAAACAGAATCTAGGCAAGATATGAAATGTTCTAAGAATTCAGTCTGTAGAAAAAGAAGCATCAGGAAGAATACATACCACTTGATCACTCACTGGCCTCATCATCCGGGCCAAGACATTCAATAAGTCCTGTCTCTTGAGGAACTGAAAAAACAAACAAAAAATAACTTTTTACTGTAAATAAAGTTTGGAGGAAGAAATGAATGCTTTGTCAATTATACTCTACATTTGCTAATTAATAGATAACTTTTAGACCTCATTTTACACTGAACATGAAAGGATGAGACAATTGCCTTAGCAGATTTGGAATCACAAATGGAAAAAATGGAAGGATATACATTTTGCCAACAGTTCCCTACTTACCCTCAGCTGGATAAGCATCCCCTCACAGCACACACGGCCAGAACACCACAGGTTGTAGATGTGCTCATTCTCCTGGTTTAGTTTTCCTGTGCTTGTGGCTTCTTTATTAGTGCCATCATCCCCTAGGGGTAAAACCACTTAACGTGATTCACTGAAAATGCTGGTGGCTGTTGCAATTCAATAGCTAAGACAAATTTTAACATTTCTGGACTTCAATTCCCTCCTTAGGAAAACAGAAACTATTCAACAGAGTTGTTGTAAGGATTAAATAAGAAAACAATGCAAAACAAATACCTAGCATAATACATAAATGTTAATCTGCTAAAAAGTCAAGCAGATAAATAAATACTTGCTTATCATTACTGTGAAGGAAAATGATAAATGTAAAAAGGGGACGTTGAGGAGTCCACCTTATTCTCCAAACTATGCAGGCTTTGTGGAGGAGGCTCTCCTAGTACTTCATTGCTAACCTCTCCAGCGTATCCTAATCAAAAGTGCTCACAACTTCAGGGAAATCTGAAAAATTTCCAATTTCTAAAAGATGAACTGATAGCATTTATCAAGACACCTAAAATGTCACCATTCCTTGCTGTTTTGCCAGACTGTTATCAACCTGCTTTGATAACATCATTTTGTTCTAATCAGAAGCAGTTTACCAACTGCTGATTAATGAACGCTTAAGAAGTTACTTCCAAGTGCAATTTATTCAGTATAAAAAGCCTAACAAAAATGAGATCCATGAGAGAAAAATAACAAAGCAGCCTCTTCAGCAGTCCATGAAAGTAGTTAGACTTCATACTGAGTGAAATTAACAATTCTTACAAGGATGTTTCCATGCAGGCAGCCTAACTGGACTTGCTTGGTCTGACTTACCTACTAAGGTGAAGTTGCTCTCCAAAAGCTCTCTGTGAGTGTTAAACCAGGCCTGAGCAAGGCGACTGTTTTTATTCTTTCCAATGATATAATTCATGATGTAGGCAAGCAGACCAGTTACCATCAAAATTTCTAGATAATAACTCTCCCAACTGTTCTGGAGGTGTGCAGGCACCTAAAGAAGAATAATCATTCCATTTAATGTTGGCTGAGACTGAAGGATGGAGTCGAACTGAAGAAAACTGAAGAAAACGAGAAGACTCAAAAACAGAAGTCAACATTATAGATAATTATCAAAGCATTTCCCACTGTCACAGCAATGCCAGCTGTATGTCACTTATGCTGATTATTCTGGGATTAATGACAGCAATATAATTTGTTGGTTATTTTGGAACTCAGAATCTTGTATACCTACATCAACAATTGTTATTGGATCTTTATTTTTGCTAGAAGAAGTATCTGGCTTGTCTTCATAACCTTCAAACTCTTCATCATCATATGGTTCACTCTCGGTATCGCCATCCTAAAAAATGAGGCACAATCTGTTTTCTCCTATAAATGTTGCCAGCAATTGTGTCTCATTTTTGTAGGCAACATTCGCAGGGGAAAACAGAACATAAAACAGGTAACACAGAACACAGATGAATCTCTTATGCTTTTGAACCCCGAGTTCTGACTGATAAAATCCCAACCCAGGTCCTCCCTGGTGGCGCAGCGGGTTAAAGCACAGCACTGAGAAGCTAAAGCCACTTCCGCATGAGTTCGATTCCCGCCTGCCCCGGAGGTG
>NW_004567139.1:910420-971300 GCF_000260355.1 Condylura cristata
CCCACTCTGTCCCTGGTGAATCCTCTCACCCTCCACATCTCTGGCCTGTACCCCAGTTCTGTATGCACGAATAAATAAATCTTTAAAAAAAAAAACAGATTGATTTATTTATGCATACAAGACTTGGGGTACAGGTCAGAAGTGTCAGGGTGTGTGTGTGTATGAGAGAGAGAGAGAGGATTCACTAGATACAGTGGGGAGCAGAACAGGCAGATCAACTGAAAAACACTGCTGAGGGGAGCAGTGGGGAGAGAGGAGAGGTCTGCCACGCCATGTAAGTCAGCTTGCTGGCTGAGGATTGAATCTCATGCTTCAGTGGCTGCTGAGAGCTTTACAGCGCTGCGCTTTAACTCTGCGCCACCAGGAAGGGCCCAGCATCAAATTAAGAACAATGAGGTACATTTTAAAAACTTGGGTTCTAGTGTGGATTTTGTCACTAGAACATCTTAGAAAAAGTCATTTAATTTCTTCAGGTTGACCTCTCTAAAATTCACTTTCCAATTACACTGAGTATTCAGCAAGCATTTTCAAGAGTCCTTAAAAAACTTTGCACAGGAACTGGGAAATAAGAATGAGGTGTAACTATATCTACCAGTAACAAAGTAACATGTGAATAGAAACACCATTCATGTGCATGTGTGAATATCATTATCATAACAGCTGTGTTCAAGAAAGAAAATGCTAGGCACTGTCCTGAAGGTTTTACAAAAAAGCAGTTATTTTGATCCTCACAGCAACTCTTTAAGGAAAGTGGCACAATTAATAGCTCCATTTCACAGATAGGAAAATGAGGCATAGAGATACTTAACTACTAAATGACAGATATGATTTAATCCCAGTTTTGCCTTCAGAATCCTTGTTATAAATCACTTTTCTGATGCTTCTCAAATGTAAGCCAGTGGCTATGCCTTACATTACTGTCTTTAAAATATTTCTTCACTACATGGAAGACAATAAAAACTTAAATAAGGCTTTGCCAAAGAAGGGAGAACAGGGCCTCTCTAGTGGCACAAGGGGTAAAGTCTCAGCCCTATAAAGCTATCCAAAGCTTCCGCAGCTGAGGATCCCTCGCCAGGGAGCTGACTCACAGGGTGCAGCAGACCTCTCCTGTCTCATCCGCTGCTCCCCTCAGTGGATCTGCCAGTTTTGCTCCCCACTTTGTCTCTGGTGAATCCTCTCACCACCCCCCCCCCAACTCTTGCCTACACCCTACCTCTTGTATGCATAAATAAATAAAAACTTTTTAAAAGGTAGAACATTAGTGCTAGAGTTTGAGGAGTAGATTTCAACCATCAAATGTATTCAGGCTCTATTTCTAGTCTTCCCTTTCATGAAACACCAGTCTTCTACCATCATTTCACAGCACAGACATGTCAACTTTGATGCCCTACTAACTTTTCTGATATAGGGTCACAGAGTATTTTTTTCCAAAGATTTATTTATTTGTGCATACAGAACTGGGGTACAGGCCAGAGGCTCAGAGGCGGTGAGAGGCTTCACCAGAGACAGAAGGGGGAGAAGAACAGGCAGATCGATGAAGTACACTGCTGAGGGGAGCAGCAGGCGGGTCAGGAGAGGTCTGCCCCACCATGTGGTCACCTCCAGGGCAGGCGGGAATCGAACCCATGTGGAAGTGGCTTTAGCTTCTCAGTGCTGTGCTTTAACCTGCTGTGCCACCAGAGAGGGCCCAGAGTAACTATTTTAATCTTCGTGGATCATGTAATGGTCTGTTACAAATCCTTCTTTAAAAAATGTTTTAAAAATGCAAAACTTCTTAGTTTGCAGACTGTCTACCTCTCAGGCTGTAGGATGTAGACCTATGTTCTATTCATCTTTATATCAACAGGTGCCTGAATTTCTCTACTTCTATATTATTATTAGCCCCAGTTTCCAGTCTTAGTTGCTGAAAGGAGTAAGTTATTCTCACTCTCTTTTGCATTTGAAATCTAACAAGCCATCAAATCCTGGTGTTTCCTCACTTGATTTCTAAAGCGACCACTTGATCACTGTTTGGGTACTATGCCAAGGAAGTACAATGTGACTCCTCAATAACCGTAAAATGGAGAATTTAGCGTCAAGGTTATGCTATAGTATTACTTGTGACAGTGAAATTTTGAAACCATTTGTTAAACTATGGGTACATATAAAAAGCAAATTTACTTTTTGTCCATTAAAAATTGTTATTAAATATTTAGAACTCATGTTATTTTAGAAGTAAACACACATGGAGGTTTAAAAGGACAGCTATATATGAAGAGCAGGTACTTTATATGGCAGGATTATATTATTTTGCCTATACTTTATATTTTTCTGATTTTATTATAAGGTACTTTTTTATAAGCATTTTTTTATAAATAAAGTAAAATCAACATTTATTCATTCAATAAGAGGCACTGAATGAGCAACAACTATGGCACAGAGGCCTGAAATGCCTGTTTCTGGAGTTTGGTATATGATGGAGCGCACAGAACCAAGTAGTGGGAAATGAGGCTGGAAAGAGCAGCAGGGCCAGATCATGGTGATCCTTATGCTACACTAAGAAGTTTGGATAATTAGAATCAACTAAAGGAGATTAAGTAATGAATGACAGTGTGCACAATTTAACCCCAAAGCCTCATATGGAGGTAACCTGGAGGATACCTGAGGCAGGAAAAATAGGAAGTGACTGAATAATTAAGATAAGAGATAAGCAAGACTGAACTGGCAACTGTATCGGGAATGAAGAGAAAAGCAACTTAAAATTACACCTTCCAGCATAAAATAAATGGATCTAGGGAATGTGAGAAAGATATGAAGTGACTCTAAGTTTTGGCTTGATGAGCAGATGGACAAAGTCATCTCTGATATGAAAAACAATAAAGGAGGAAAAAGTGGGGGAGGGGACAAGAGGTAAGGAGTGGGGAGCAGTAAGTTCAACTTAGTACCTGTTGAGAAATTTGTAATGACTTCAGGCAATATGGTAGATGATTAATTTTATTTATTTATTTAAGATTTATTTATTCATACAGAACTGGAGTACAAGTCAGAGGTGCAGGGGCGGCGATAGGCTTCACCAGAGAGAAAGAGTGGGGAGCAGAACAGGCAGATTGACAAAGTACACTGCTGAGGGGAGCAGCGGGCGGGTCAGGAGAGGTCTGCCGTGCCATGTGGGTCACCTCTGGGGCCAGGGATCGAACTTGCACTGAAGCAGTGGCAGCCAGCTTGCAGTGCTGCATCCTAACCCATTGCACCACCAGGTAGGGCCAGATGATTAATTTTAAATTCTCAAACTGAAAATTTCAAGTCTAATTCTGAAAAAAAAACTTATAACCAAGCATAACAGCTAAGAGAAATCAGAAAGAACTGGAATGGGAAACAAAGAATGGTTAGAGAGATCAATCAAAGTGCTATAAGAAACAAACAAAAAAGGTATTACAGAAGTCAGTATATTTCTGAGAAGGAACAGCTCAGTTTCAACTATTGCATAAAGTGCAATTAAAATATGCACCAAAAATTTCCTAATGTTAATGAAGAAAGCATTATTGGCAATTGCGGTAAGTGATAAGAATGCAGGGAGTTAGAATAGTAGACAAGAAGGTGTATATGCCATTCTTTCAAGTCCCCAGTATAGTGAACATTCTGTACCTCATACTTATATAGCACAGTAAATTCTTAAAGGAGCCAGATGTTCAGTATCAAAGGTTATTATTGTCCAGTATTTTGCAACTAGTGAATGCTCTAGAAATATTCTTAGAATTGGAAAAGTTCGTAAATTTTGAAATGCACAAATGATTTTAAGAAATGCCATAAAGGATAGGCTAAATAGCACATCCCTCTAAATTTTGATCTTGGAGGTTAGCAATGGAGGACATTGAATGGAAAAACATACTTTTGCCAATGCCAACCTCAAAGAGGCTTATAATGTGTCTCCAAACACTCCTAATTTAATGATCTTTGATTAGCGTCAAAAGGAGAAGAAATATGAAAAACAGCCTAAACTTTGGTGGAGTTAGATCTGTTTGAGAATGTCTGCTATTTGGCAGCCATATGATCTTGGACTAATTACTTAAAATTCCCAGTTTCACATATACAAAAAGGGAATTATTCGCCAGTTGCCCTACAGGAGATGCCATAAACACTAACTTCCATTCCTTCCTTTGTGCCTTAGCAACACGGAGATATAAAAACCTTCTGTCCTGATATTTCCCTTTTCAGATGTCTTAAATATCCCCAAATAGAAGCAAATAAAGTCTAACATTGGCACAATGCGATTATCTGTCTGCCAAAAGGTCTGATCACTTCAAATTCAATGTCCACTTAGAAGGTTCACACCAGTCATTCCTCAGCTAAGTCAGCCCTTGAACAGGGCTCCTTCAAGGTTACTGAGGTTAAAACTGCCCAAGCCATCTGAGCCTGGTCTTTCCTCTTACAAGTCTCCCTGCTGCACCTGTCAACTCACTTCTCAAACACACAACTCTGCCAGGCCACTCAGTCTTGGAACTGCTGGGGCAGGGAACACAAGCGCAAACAGCAGTCTCACAGTGGAGTCTGGTCTTCGAAACGAAAGGGGACAAAGTGGGGCTGATCATTCATTTCCTTTAGCCATTTTACATTAGGCCTGTCTGACATCGGCCGCCTAGGCGATGAGACTTCTGGAAATCACACTACCATTCCTGTCTCCTCACACGTGTTGAACAGAAACAAGCGCCAGGTTATAAAACTTCAGAGAAGACGGGCGACAGAGTCTGCTGCTTCCATTAAGGCATCGTGTGCGATCTTTCCCCACCACGGAGAATCCACTCATCCTCAGGTCTACACTGCATTCCTCCCAGGTCCTCCCGGTGGCCATGGAACGCCTGCGCTAACTTTGCCCTTCTGATTGGCATTTGCTCACAGCTCTGTGGAGACGTTCCCCCAAATCATTAAAATCACCCCGAAAACGAGCCGTCAAAGTTGCTGTTTACAAAAATAAAAATCGGAAAAAGTGAAAGTCAGCAGTGGGAAGAAGGTGGGAGGGGGTGATACACGTCACCACAGGCCGGACTTCGGGGGGCTGTGTGGGAAACCAGACTGGGCTAGGCCAAGCAACTCAAATCACCGCCCCGCCCGACCCGGCCCGGCTCCACCGACCCGGTTCCTACCTGTACCGGAGGCTGAGATCCCGCCCAGCTCTCCCGCGGCCGCCAGCGCTACCCCGCCCGCCACTCAGCCTGGCCACCGCCGGCGCGGTCTCTGCAGTTTGCTGCCTTGGAAGCCTCTAGGACGCCGCCAGGTAGGCAGCTCAGTCACGCCGCGCCACTCTTCACGTCGCCTCCACCGTCCGTTGCGTAGAATGCGTGCGGTCCGCCCGCGCGTGCGCGGAGAACCGAGGGCGAGACGCAGCCTCCCGCGCCGCGCCAGCCCGCCTCCCCCTGCCCGTGAGACGAAGTGGGCTGCCGGGAAAATGACGTCATCGTGGCCCCAAAGCCGGAACTGCTCAAGTTGAGCCCAACCCTCCTCAGGGTTCAGTCGCCGTCCAGCAAGCTAGTACTCCCGAAGCTAAAGGTGGCCCTGCTCAGTGGCACCACGTGGTCAGAGGTACGCGGAGCAATGTTCCCCAAGTTGTATTTGCAAAGGAACAGCATCTAGGGGACAGTTTTAGGTAAATATGGTTTCCGCCCAAGCCCTTTTCTGGGGCTGTTTGGACGACTCCCGGTCACTGCTGCTCTGTCTTCACACCCAGGTTCACGCCCAGACGGGCCACGGACACTCCTCCCCACAGTGTCCTGTCAAAATGTTTGGCGGCGTCCGAGGCGTTCTGGAGCTTTAAGGTCGCGAGCCGTGGCACCTCCCGGGAGCCGTAGCTCCAGGCCCCGCCCCCTGGGCCGCGCTCTCCCCACTGCGCATGTCAGGTTCGCGGCCCCCCTTCTCCTAGTCTGCAACGGGCTGAGAGGCGGCGGCGGCGAAGGGGGCGGAGAGGCAGGAGCGCGGCGGGACGCGGCCTGGACCGCGCGTACCTCGGCCTGGGGTTCTCTCCGCGTCGGCGGTGACAGCTGCGACTGCAGCTACGGCCGCGGGTTGTGCGAGGTGGGTCCGGAGGCGGGGTTGCCGCTGGAACGACTGTAGGGCCGCTGGAAACCACTGTGGGGCCTATCAGGGGCCAGGGAGCCGCGGCCTGGCTTAACAAAGAGTCGGCGGAGCTTCGGGACACCGGAGGCCTGGGGCCGGGAAGGGGTAAAAGGGGTAGGAATGCGCGCGGGGCTGAGGCCTGGAGGGGTCCTTTCTAGCCGCGTCGTTCCCCCTCTGTTCCCGCTTCTCCCGTAACTCTTACCGAGGCCCATTTGGCGGTTTTCCGGAGGCGGCGCCAGCCCGCCCGCTAGGGAAGGGATTTGCAGGGTGCCGGGTTCCGAAGCAGGGGTAGCCACGGGGAGGATACTACCTAGCTGTTGGCAGATGAAGGCCTCCTGGTCTGGGGGAACTGATGTGCAAAGTTGCCAGGTCTGAGCATAGTAGAAAACAAGGTGATTTTTTTGTGCAGCCTTGAGTAGGTCGGCGACTAGCAACCCCATCATCACGCAAACTTTTTTGCAACCTATTTAAGAGCCTTCCCTGGTGTCAGTAAATACTTGATGTCAAGTTGCAAGCGTACTCTCCATATTATAAGGGGAAACTACTACTAATAGGGAGTTTGGGGGAATCACACTGCTTCCTTATAACTGTCGTGAAGCTTTTACTTCGTTGCCCATATTCCTTGAGGCTGTCACTTTCTTTTGGCTTTCTTGTATGTTGTTATTTTTAGTAAATGGCGGTTTTCTCTCTATTCTCCCCCATTCTATACAGTATTGTTCAGAGCCAAGCCCAATACTGGCATTTAGGAAGTGAGCAATAAGTGTTAAATACAAAGTTAATTTTTAGACGTTCGGCGGTTAAAAAAGTAATTTGTATTTTTCACTATCTAGAAGGGACATCATCTGGGCTAGTTTACAGTTCATTCAAGAATATTTTGTGGGTGCCTGTTCTCTAGTACTGTCCCAGGTGTGTGATCTTTGCCTTCAAGAAACTTGCTTTTCATTGGGGGAAAGAAAAGAAATTTAAACAGCCATATGAGTGGTATCTATTAGAAGATAATTAGGGCCTTTGGGAGGAAATAAAGCTGGAAAGAGGAATGGGGTGTTGTACATTTTAAAGTAAGGGAATTGTTTATAGACGGGACTTGGAGGTGAGAGAATGAGTCTTTTTTTTTTTTTTAAGATTTATTTATCTATGCATACAGAACTGGGGTATAGGCCAGAGGTGCAGGAGCAGTGAGAGGATTCACCAGAGACAGAGCAGGGAGCAGAACAGGCCAACTGACGAAATCCACTGCTGAGGGGAGCAGCGGGCGGGTCAGGAGAGGTTTGCTGCACCATGTGGGTCACCTCCAGGGTGGGGATTGAACTCATGCTGAAGTGGCTTTGGTTCTTAGTGCTGTGCTTTAACCTACTGCACCACCTTGGAGGGCCCCAAATGAGCCATTTTAATAGCAGAAGAAAGGAATGTACTAGGCAGAGGGAACAGCAAGTGTTAAAGGTCTTTAAGAAGACAATTCTGGCCTATTAGAGGGACAGTGCTTGGTGCAATGAGCAGAGGAGGCAGTGATGGGAGGAAGCGCCTGGGGAGGGCACAGAACCACCAGGACTTTTTAGCCATGTGAGAATGTCACTTTAGCTCCTGGTTGGGAGCCATCTGAGGGTTTTGATCAGAGGTGTGGTAAATTCTGACTTACATTGTAATAACTGAAATTATGAAGGCATATATTTTATAAACTCCTTTGTATTGAATATCAAATTGATATGCCTGTAAGCAGTTTTTGTTTCTTTAATACAGAGGAAAGGAATGTCTTTGAAATTAGTGTAATTCACCATTTACTTATATTTGCCTTTAGAAGAATATGATGAAATTCTTGGGTTTTGTACCTATTCTCAGTTTATAGTGTGTGAAATGTTCTCAAGGCAGATTATTCGGTAAAATAGATATTAGTTAACTGTCATTTGAACTCCTACCTGCAAAAATACAAAAGGAGTAATTTGGTTTATAAACAGGTGATTTTTGTCTATTTTTAATCATTTGGATTATAATCTTATTTTTCACCATTGCCCAAAACAGAAACTCTAACCAAGTAAACGTTCCACATGCTTATCCTTATTTATTATTAGCCTTTGCTGTTTCTACCTTTGCCCCCTACAAGGTCCTTCTCCACACTTCTCTACTCAGCTTGCTTCTTTCTGTCCCTAACCTGGCTCAGTGCTCTCTTACAAAGCCTCTGCCCACTTGTCAGCTTACAGTGATCGCTGACATCTTCTCTGTCATCTGACATTTGTTTGTATGGAGTTTCTGAGATAAAAGAGATGTCTAGGTTGATCTACTGATAGAGATCTTCTGGAGAAAGAATAAATATAATGACAATATTGTATTGATGCCAAACTTTGAAGTATATATGGGGTATATAATATATGTACTCATATAATAATATATATATGGAGTACATAAACTCACTTGTTTATATTAACTTTATGAGGTAGCTGATACTCTCACCACCTTACAGATAAGGAAACTGAGGCCTAAAGCAACTAAATAACTTCCTTGAGGTTCATATCCAATTAAGGTAATGAATTTGAATTTGAGCATAGCCTGGTTAATCAGAACTACTTTACTATGCTTGTTAGGATTTTCTCCTGTATCTTACTTCTAACTGTATCAAGCAGGACTTTTGCTATCTCTAAATTTTCTTCTCAGCCAAGTTGGAAATCTCTTTGGGTGTCCTGTTCATTGAATAAACTTGAGTAATGAGTATCTACTCTAGAAAGCATTCCCAAAAAACCCAAACCTTTGTCATCATACATAAGACTCATAACATGGAGTTGGAGATATAAAACAAGTATACAGATAGTTATAATTAAACATCAGCTATTTAGAGTTTGAAAAAGGAAATACCATTCCTTTGGGGCAGTGGTATTCATTCCTAGTTTTAGGAGTTAGTAGTTGAGATGGACTTTGAAGGATAGGACTTAGGTGGGTAAGGATGTAGGTATAGTGAGATATGCTGAGGAGGGAATCCAGGAGTTAAGTGCCTTTGGGAAAACCACCAGATAACATAAATAGTAAAATAGTTGTTGCCATATGGAAGGTTTCCTTCCAATCTGATTGAGTTATTATAGAGAACTACTGAATTCAAGGGAGTGACTGGATCAGCAGTGAGCATCAAGAATTTTGGGGCCACGCCCCAACTTCAAGTTTTTACTGAGTATAAATGCTTATCTTTACTTTTCCTAGATCTGTCAAAGATGGTAGAAATTCATTTTCTCTTTCAGATCTTTTTCTTGCTGACATATCACATTTTATACTTTATCACATGTATTCACTTCTCGTAGATTATAGAAATTTGTAGCCCAAGATGTACATCATCCTGCCTTTTTTTTTTAAACATTTTTTAAAAACATTTATTTATTCATACAAGAACTGGGGTACAGGCCAGAAGTTGGGAGTGGGGGTGAGAGGATTCACCAGAGACAGCAGGGAACAGACAGATGGATTGGCTGAAATAACACTGCTGAGGGGAGCAGTGGGTGGGTCAGGAGAGATCTGCTGCACAATGTGAGTTAGCTCCCTGACTGGGGATAGAACTCATGCTGCAGTGGTTCTGGATAGCTTCACAGTGCTGTGCTTTAACCTCTTGTGACACCAGGGAGGCCCCTACATCACCATAATGTTTATGATAAAAAAAATTTTTTTTTGTAGAAGTTACTGCCAGAACTTCATTTTTTGTAAGATTTTATTTATTGATTTTTGCATAGAAGAACTGGGGTGTAGGCCAGAGGTGGGGGTGTTAAGCAGATTCACCAGAGACAGAGTGGGTATCATCGCAGGGCATCCACTGAAAATATACAGCTAAGTGGAGCAGTTGGGGAGACAGGAAGGCCTGCTGTGCCATATGTGGGTCAGCTCCCAGGCCAGGGATCAAACTTAGGCCACATTAGTAGTTGTGCTGAGACTTAACTCTGAGATCATCAGGGAGGTCTCTCTGACAAAAAAATTTAAAACATTACAGTCACAGGGGTGGAGGGATTACTTATTAAATGTCACATGCTAGTCATCTTAAAAGAGTCCTTACTTGACTTTCCTCTGTAATAATTGTTTTTTGGTTTTTTTTTTTTTTTAAAGATTATTTGTACATACAGAACTGGGGTATAGGCCAGAGGTGCAGGGGAGGTGAGAGGATTCACCAGAGACAAAGTGGGGAACAGAACAGACAGATTGACAAAGTGCACTATTGAGAAGAGCAGTGGGTGGGTCAGGAGAGGTCTGTCACGCCATGTGGGTTACCTCAGGGGCCGGGGATTGAACTTGCACTGAAGCAGCTATGGCCAGCTTGCAGTGCTGTGCTTTAACCCGCTGCACCACGAGGGAGGGCCAGTTTTTTGTTTTGTTTTGTTTTGTTTTTTAATTGAAATTACATTATTTGATTTTTTTTTTTCCTCCTTTCCTGGGCCATACTGAGCTTCCTGAAATGGGCTATGTCTGATTCCATTACCATATCCTCAGCACCTTGAACAGTGTCTGCATAATAGGCATTCAATATAATTTATTGATTAGTTGTTTATGGGCTGTATATCATAATTGGGAAATTATTGCAGTTGGAGATGGAAGGGAGAGGTGTCCCTGCTAGTGCTGGATGCGAAACAGAAAGTGATTATTGACCAATATAAAAATGTTATTACTAAGACCCAACCTAGGCTATGTTTAGACCCAACCTAGGTTGCTATGTTTAAAGTAAATAATGATTAAATTTTGTTTATTTTTCTGTTATACAATTAATTCTTTTTAAATTGTCTTTACTTAAAAAGCAGTCTTTTCTAAAGAGAAAAATGTAGTTGAATTCACAAGTGTGTTTGTATTTCAGCTAGACTACAATCTTGATAGCGTCATCCCTTTCTCAAATTGGACAAAGTAAGCTAAAAATACTTATGATGATGGAATCCTAATACTTAGATTTTGATTCTATTTAAATTTGTTTTTTTTTTTAAGTCTATAAAAATCTTACATTTTAGGTGGCATTAAATACATCCACATTGTTTTGCTGCCATTAACACCATAGTGTGGGCAAGACTATCTTGTAGCACTGAAACTTGCATCTGTTCGACACTAACTCCTCCATGGGTCATATGGTAGTTCTATGATTACCTTTTTGAGGAACCAGTTTTTCACAGCATTTTATTTTCCCACCAGCAGTGTACAGGGGATCCCGTTCTCTACATCCTTGCCAAAGCTTGTTCTTTTTCTTTTTCCTCTTTAAATAGTAGCCATCTTGATGAACATAAGGTAAGTTTTTTTTTTTTTAGTAAATTTATCATGTAACATAAATTTAAGGTATGCAGGATGCTAATTTGACACATTCATGTATTATTAATGTGATTACTATTGTAGTGACATCACATTACTTATATTGTAAAGTGTTACCTATATTCCTTATGTTGTGTTTTCTATCTCTATGGATTATTTACTGCTTGTTGAGTTTTATGCCCTTAAACACCATCAGTATTTTTTTAAATTTTATTTTATTTATTGGAGCCCTCCCTGGTGGCGCAACAGTTTAAAGCACAAAACTATGAACCTAGCCGCAGCTGCTTCAGCATGACTTCAGTCTACACCAGGGAGGTGACCCACATGGTGCAGTAGACCTCTCCTGTCTCAGCATTGTATTTCAGTGAATCCACCTGTTCTGCTCCCCACTCTGTCTCTGGTGAATCCTCTCACTGCCCCTGTACCTCTGGCCTGCACCCCAGTTCTGTATGCATAAATAAATCTTCAAAAAATTACTTATTTATGCATTAAAAGAGCTGGGGTACAGGCCGGAGGTGCAGGGGGTGAGAGGATTCACCAGAGACAGCGGGGAGCAGAACAGGCTGACTGACAAAGTACACTGCTGAGGGGAGCAGCAGGTGGGTCAGGAGAGGTCTGCTACACCATGCGGATCACCTCCAGGGCTGGGGATTGAACTGATGCTGCAGTAGTTTTAGATTCTTAGTGCTGTGCTGTAACCTGCTGCACCACAAGGGAGGCCCATCTTTTTTTTTTTTTTTTTTTTTGGTTTTTTGGTTTTTTGTGTTTAAGATTTATTTATTTATGCACAGAAAAACTGGGGTACAGGCCAGAGGTGTGGTGTGTGTGGGAAGTGAGAGGATTCACCAGAGATGGAGTGGGGAGTAGAACAGACAGATGGACTGAAATTCACTGCTTAGGGGAGCAATGGGTGAGACAGGAGGTCTGCTGCACAATTTTGGTCTGCAAACTGGCTGGGGATAGAACTCCTGCTGCAGTGACTGTCAGTAGCTTCATAGTGCTGCGCTTCTATGCCTTGAGCCACCAGGGAGGCCCCTTTGTATCTTTTTTATCCAATCATTCATTGATGGGCATTTGGTTTGTTTCCATGTCTAGCTCTTGTGACTAATGTGATAAACATGGAGTGCAGGTATCTCATTGAAATCCTGTTTTATCTTCTTTGACTATATGCACAAAAATGGAATTACTGGATTAGGCACGGGAGGCCTACTTTTAATTTTTTGAGGAATATCCATATTTTCCATAGTGGTTAAACCTTTTTACATTCCCATCAACAGTGTTCCATTTTTGTTCTATTTGTAGATCTTCTTTAGAGAATTGTCTTTTTAAGCTTCTTCCTCATTTTTTTGGATTAGATTGTTTGGTGTGTTTATTTTTTTAATCGTTGAGTTCTTTATTTTTTTTTTAAAGATTTATTTATGCATACAGAACTGGGGTACAGGCCAGAGGTGCAGGGGCGGCGAGAGGCTTCACCAGAGACAGAGTGGGGAGCAGAACAGGCAGATCCGACGAAGTACACTGCTGAGGGGAGCAGCGGGCGGGCGGGTCAGGAGAGGTGTGGCAGATGGTCTCCTCGGGGGCAGGCGGGAATCATGCTGAAGTGGCTTTAGCTTCTCAGTGCTGTGCTTTAACCCTCTGCGCCACCAGGGAGGGCCCAAGTTCTTTATTTTTTATTTTTTTTTAAAGATTTATTTATTTATTCAAACAGAACTGGGGTACAGGCCAGATTTGCAGAGGGTGAGAGGATTCACCAGAGACAGAGCAGGGAGCAGAACAGGCAGATCGACAAAGTACACTGCTGAGGGGAGCAGCGGGCTGGTCAGGAGAGGTCTGCCACGCCATGTGGTCGCCTCGGGGCAGGCGGGGATCGAACTCATGCGGAAGTGGCTTTAGCTTCTTAGTGCTGTGCTTTAACCCGCTGCGCCACCAGGGAGGGCCCCCAAGTTCTTTATTTTTAATGAAGCCTAATGAGCTTACCTAAGTGTCAGGTGCCATGCATATATGGGCATTGAAGCTAGTAAGTGTTTTCACTTTTTTTTTTAAGATTTATTTATTTAGGCATACATGAGCTGGGGTATAGGCCAGAGGTACATGATGGGGTTTGGTGGTGAGAGGATTTACCAGAGACAGAGGGGCGAGCAGTACATGTGGACCCACTGAAATCCACTGCTGAGGGGAACCATGGGTGAGACAGGAAAGGTCTGCTGGGCCATGTGGGTCAGCTCCCTGGCCAGGGATCACACTTGTTGCAGTGGCTGCCTTTAGCTTCATAGTGCTGAGACTTACTTAGCTCCTTGCCCCACCAGGGAGACCCTTTTTTTTTTTTTTCTTCCAGTTTTTGTCACCAATTTGAGGGGTGTTTCTTGAAACAAAGGTGAAGTTTCAGAGATACTTTATATCAGTTTGATAGGAAGGATATGCCCGGCATCACTAAGGAAAGGCTTAGAAATATGCGAGAGAGAGAGAGAGAGAGAGAGAGAGAGAGAGAATTAGAGAGAGAGCGATTCGGATCCACAAATATCAGTACTAAAGTTAATTTTTAAATATTCTTACTATGTTTTGATCATATCATTAGCTATTTAGTAGATGTTTCTTCTCCAGGCAGTATTTGTTTAGAAAATGCAAATTAATTTTTATAGCCTAAGCAGAGGAGGGCTTCAGTTATCTTGGAGCCTTGTTCTTTGATTTTTTTTCCCCCTCATCCTACATCTTCAGATTACCCTCTTTGAAATAGAAACATGTTTGCATTTCTTTTGTAACAAAATTTCTCTAGCTGATACCTCTCTCTTTCCTTCCTGTCATTGATAAATGTCCTAGAAAGTAATGTGTGTTTCTCTTGATCTGTTATTTAACCCTTTACTAGTTACTTACCTTGAGCTCCTGAACTCTGCCTTTTCTGCTCCATTAAAGCTGATTGCTGATTCCTGATTGTATATCCAATGGAGCCTTTACAGTTCTGAACTGACTTCTCTTTTGTTTTTAACATTGAGCCTCTAAAACTTAATCTGTATTACTACTTTTTACTATCCTTCTTCTTCTTAAGTTTCCATGTGAATTGATCTTTCCCTACCCATTTCTAAATATTGTCTTGTACCCTAAGATATGTCTTAACCGCTTTCCTTACTCAGGGCCCTCTAACTTACCTATATCATAATATCAAATGCACATGCCATATATCAAATCTATAGCTTTACCTTTACTAAGGTACATGTTAGGTATAGTAAAGGTACCTTTACTTCTTGTTTTCTTAGTGAAACTCTGTCTGCAGATCCCTTTCTGCAGTTACAGACCCTTCTTGTGATCTCTGTAGCTCATCTCACCTTCTGCCTGCTTCCCCAAGGCTGGCTTATCAAGGTTTCTATCTCTTTGTGGCATCACCATTCACCTAATCTGTAAAACCAGAAACCTCCAAAGTTATTCTAGACTCTGCCTCCTTACTTTCCACATCTAATTGTCACACATCCTAATTCATTCTTCTCCATAAATACTATATAACTTAGATCAAACTCCCTATTTCACCTTGTCACTTTACGTCTGTATTTTTATAATGACCTCCTAACCTCTTTTCTTGCTTCCAACTTTTTCTACTGTTTCTTATCTAGTCTTCCTCAAATACTTTTCTGAAACATGTCCTCTTTTTACTTAAAACCTAAAATAATGATTCTTTATAACTGGCAGAATATAGAGGTACATGGTATATTCTTAGCATAGAATACTAAACCGTTCATCTGGTCTCTGCCTGTCTCTCTGAACATTTCCTGCAATTTCCAAATTTAACTCTAGCTGCATTGAACTATTTCCAGTTTTTTGTGCAGTACTTTCATTAGAATATATTTTTTTGTAGTCCCAGTTTTTTTCTTTTTTTTTTTTTTAAGATTTATTTATTTATGCACACAGAACTAGGATAAAGCCCAGAGGTGCAGGGGCAGTGATACACCAGAGACAGAGTGTGAAGCAGAACAGGCAGATTGACGAAGTACCCTGCAGAGGGGAGTAGCAGGCAAGAGAGGAGAGGTCTGCTGCGCCATGTGGGTCACCTCCCTGGCTGGAGATCGAACTCATGCTGAAGTATCTGCTAATTGCTGGTAGCTTCATAGTGGTGTGCTACCTGTTGTGCCACCAGGGAGGGCCCTACATCTTTGTTTTTTTGTTTTTTTTTTTTAAACTGGTTAAGACTACACTGTAAAATCCTTGAAAATGAGGCCCGCCCTGGTGGCTTAGCAGGTTAAAACACAGCACTGCAAGGGAGCCTCAACAGGTTCAGTCCTGCCACCCGGGAGTCTCAGATAGATGAGTTCAGTCCCCAGCCCCAGAGGTGATCAACACATGGCAGACCTCTCCTGTCTTGCCCACAGCTTCCCTCAGCAGTGTATTTAGTCGATCTGCCTATTCTGCTCTCCACTCTGTCTCTGGTGAATCCTCTCACCACCCCTGCACCTCTGGCCTGCGCCCCAGTTCTATATGCATAAATAAATAAATCTTTTTTTTAAAATCCTTGAAAATGGGATTATATCTTATATAGCTAGCATGCAACATGCTGCCTTGTGTTCCTCAGCAAACTTTGAGTAAACCATTGAAATTTTCCTTCTAGGAGGTTAAAAAGCTATGTAATTTTTTTTTTTTTAAAGATTTATTTATTTATTCATACAGAACTGGGGTACAGGCCAGAGGCTCAGGGGCGGCGAGAGGCTTCACCAGAGACAGAGTGGGGAGCAGAACAGGCAGATCTACGAAGTACACTGCTGAGGGAAGCAGCGGGCGGGTCAGGAGAGGTCTGGCTCGCCATGTGGTCTCCTCCGGGGCAGGCGGCAGGCGGGAATCGAACTCATGCGGAAGTGGCTTCAGATTCTCAATGCTGTGCTTTAACCCGCTGCGCCACCAGGGAGGGCCAAAAGCTATGTAATTTTAAATGGTTTATCCCCATCCTTCCTTTGCCTATTTTCTGACTTCTGTGACTTAGCACAGAAGAAATTGGGGTTCTGGGGTCATCATTTTTATTGCTAGGAATAACTTCTATATAAAAGGCAGAATAACAGATTGGTTAAACAATATCAGATGCTAAAATTTAGTTGCTTTTAAATATTCTTTCTTAATCTCATCTCTAAAATTATTTGATCCTTTAAGGGGTTCCTGAAGAAAACAGGAGATGATCTTAAGTTCTGGTAAACTGGTATTTATTAAGTATATAATTATCTTAGTCATGCTCAACTTTTATAAAAGGTCCTACATGAGTAAAGACAGTCCCTACCTGGGATTTGAACTTAGTATTTAAATACCTGGTATTGTGGGCAGCCAAAGAGTGGAGATTGATATAGCATAAATCAAATTTAATACAGTGAATAGACAGAAGTCAGGGCTATATAATAGCATTTCACACAAAACCTAGAAGGTATAGATGGGGAGGAAGATAGAAGCCTAAAAATAGTTCTATTTTTGTTAATAATGTCATTGCTTTTTAAAACACCAAAACAAACAAAACAAAACAAAACAGTTTTTAGGTCTTTTTTTCTGTATTGGCTTCAGAGTACCTTATAAACATTTTAATTTCCCTTATTAATGGGAAACTTTAATACAAAGGCAAAAGTAAAAATCAGACTTCATCTTCATAGGCAGATCTCCAGCTGTCTCTACATATACTGATTGATACATAGTATCTTGTTTTATGTCTTTAATTTTATTCAGTATGTAATGGGACACTTTTCCATAAGTATAAATTATAATTAAAAAGCTTAAAACTTAAAATACACTTTCTTTTGTTTAAGTAATTGCATTAAACATTGGTCCTTAGGAAATTAAGGGAATACACAAAGCTATAGCTATGTTTTACAACATTATATAAATTTACTGAATAATTTTTTTTTTACATTTAAAGGTGTTCATAGTATATTATTAAGTGAAGAAATCAGTAGCCAAATATGTATAGCACGCTTTCAGTTTTTAAAAATTGTGTGTGTGTGCACACAGGAAAAGTAGCAAAAGATATAAACAAAATATATCTGGGTGAGAATTCTAGGTAACTTGTATAGTTGAATAAAAGATTTTTTTTTTGAGTTGAGACACTTTTTAAACTGATTTTATCAGATCTTAGGCAATTTCTTTATGATCCTTAACTGTAGGCCAAGTTAATATTTCAGGCAACTTAACAATGAATCTTGATTTCTTTTTGGATTGTGCTCCAGTGGGAAATTTATTAACGGTGTGGTTCATGAATAACCTTTAAAGCAATTACATAGATACTTTATACTGATAGATGTATATTTTTTAAAAGATTTTTTTATTTATGCATACAAGAACTGGAGTACAGGCCAGAAGTGCAGCGTGTGAGAGGATTCACCAGAGACAGAGTGGGGAGCAGGTGGTTCCACTGAAATACACTGCTGACGGGAGCAGCAGGTGGGACAGGAGAGGTCTGCTGTGCCATGTGGATCACCTCCCTGGCCAGGGATCTAACTCGTGCTTCATATCTGAGGATAGCTTCATAGTGCTGATTTTAACTTGTGCTTCCAGGGAGTCCTCAGATAGATGCACTTTTTAAAGTTTAGGTTTGATTCTAAACTTCGGTTTGATTCTTCAGTTGTCACTACCAGAGGATAATCTTTAGTTTTAGGCTCAGGTGATAATAGCATCTCAGCCTCTGTTTTGGCAACCATTACATTATGTTAAAATCATAGTTTGCTTTTGTCTCTTGTGTGTGTGTGTTTTGTTTTTGTTTTGACCTATTTTCCTAGTAGATGTAAATCCCTTGAGGGCAAAGATAAAGAGTCTTGTCCTCTTGCATCTTCAACTACCTAACACAAGCCTAGGACATATCAGGCCTCAAAATATTTGTAGCTTTATGAATGTTTTTGACACTTAGTAAGATGTTAAATTAGTAATCAAATCCTTTTGACGGGGATATTAAATACTGTGTATCTGTTGAGATTGAGATCCCTATAATAATTTCTTCAGTGTTTTAGTAATTTAGTAAATCCGGTCATTTTGTTGAGATTATTAGCATATGCAAAGCAAAAGTTGAAAATAGACTTGTTCATAGAGCTTGAAAGATAAAAAAAAATTAGTGGGTTTTTAATAAATTTATATTATTCTGCCTTGTTCCATATAGATTAGTCACTGACACCATGAACTGGAATAAAGGTGGCCCTGGCACTAAGCGAGGATTTGGCTTTGGAGGTTTTGCCATTAGTGCTGGGAAGAAGGAAGAACCAAAACTTCCTCAGCAATCCCATAGTGCCTTTGGGGCAACCAGCTCTTCTTCTGGATTTGGAAAATCAGCTCCACCACAGCTCCCTTCTTTCTATAAAATTGGATCTAAACGGGCCAACTTTGATGAAGAAAATGCGTAAGTGGTAATTTCTCCCAATTTATGAAAGTTAGGACTTTGAGATAGTCTTCCAGCAATAGAAATTGGGACAAAGAAACCATTTATTTCTAAAATAATAATGACTTCATAAATTGCTTAACTCATTGAAATGCAGTTTGCCTTACAAGTTGTCAGTTGTAATGAATGTAGTATTTATCTGCTTATTTATATCTTTACTTATTCCAAAAAGGACTTGAAATCACAGAAACTAAATATGATTGATGAATTTTTAAAAAATTCAACTGGTTTTTGGTAGTCTTCACTGAAATTTTTTGTTGATAACTTGTAAATTTTGTAAACACAGGCAATTGCAGGAACTGTATCATCTCCTGAGTAAAACATATCATGCTATAACATCTGAAGTTTATTTTTTTAATGTATATTTATTTTGTGTGAAAGAACTGGGATATAGGCCAGAATTGTGGACATGGGGTTGGTGGCAAGAGGTAAGAGGATTCACTAGGGACAGATTGGGGAGCAAAGCAGGTGTATTGACTGAAATACACTGCTGAGGGGGGCAGTGAAGGAGACAGGAGAGGGTCAGTGGGGAACCACATGTTGTAACATCTTACAGTGGTAGGAAAATGTTGAATTTTTGCCCCTGGTTCTCCAGAAACATTTACCAATGATTTTTTTTTTAAAGATTTATTTATTTATGCATATAGAATTGGGGTTCAGGCAAGAGGTGCAGAAGTGAAAGGCTTCACCAGAGACAGAGTGGGGAGCAAAACAGGCAAACTGACTGAAATATACTGCTCAGGGGCAGCAGCAGGCAGGTCAGGACCCACTATCTGGGGTCACCTCCCTGACCAGGGATCAAACTCATGTTGCAGTGGCTGTGGTAGCTTTGTAGTGTTGTGCTTTAACCCACTGTACCACCAGGAAGGGCCTGAAAACTCATCCTTTTTAACAAATTGAAAAATGTGATTTAACAAGCACTCTTGAAATGGGGAGTCTGCTGTGATTACTTTGTTGCAATATTAGAATTTTGTATGTATTAGATTATACTTAATAAATTAAGTCCCTAAGCATAGCCTAGAGGTCTTTAACATGACCACAATCTAGAGGTCTCTTAATTTGCAGTTTAAATCTCTTAATAGAAGACACACTAATACAATTTTCTGGTAAATGAAAGAATCACTGATTTCAGTCTAGTAAATATACACTTTTCCAATCTGCATCTTAATTTTTAGGTATTTTGAAGATGAGGAAGAAGACTCTAGCAATGTTGATTTACCTTACATTCCTGCTGAAAACTCACCTACCCGCCAGCAATTCCATTCGAAACCGATCGATTCTGACAGTGATGATGATCCCTTGGAAGCTTTCATGGCTGAGGTGGAGGCATGTATCAACTTTTTGTTTCATTAACATTTATAGCAATCAAAAATATATATTAACCCAGTGCTTCAGTCTTCATTGTGAATTTGCTTTTTGCCATTTTTTTGAGAATTTTGCTCTTGTACTCTACAGTCCATCGCCTTCACCACTCGGCCACAACTACTATAAAACTACTGTTTATTTCTTATATCAGCATTATCATCTATATGTGCGACCTTCCTGTAGACAGTGATACTTGTGGCCACTTTCTTCTTGAAACTCTTCTCTCTAGACTCATGATTTTGCATTTTTTCCCTTTTCTCACATCTTTGGCATTTCTTACTCTAGTCACTTAAAAATTTAAGCACACATAAAGTAGAAGAATAAAATGAACTCCATGAGCCCTATTCCATACTTTATCAGTTAACATTTTAGGCCAATCCCGTTTTAGATTATTTTAAAGTAAATCCAGATATAACATTTTGTCCATCAGTATTTCTGTAAGGTAACTCTGTAAGCTAACTACCATATATCATTTTTGTACCAAAAACAAAACAAACCACATAACATTTTCTAGTACCTATCATTTTTATGATCCTTTTCTACTTTTTCACATATGACCATTCTTTTATAATTCCCTATATTGAATTGCTATCTTTGCTCTTTGTATATTCCTTAGTGATCTTTTTTAACTTCTGTGTGAATAATTCATGACTTTAGTTTCATACTGTCTTTGATTTTAGTTCTCTTGTTCTAGAAGCCTATTGGATGTTTTTCATGGCTGTGTTCCTCTCACACATTCAGTTCAATTCATCATCTATCCTCCTCAACCTCATCTTTTATTTCCCCTTCATGCCACCAGTACTAAAACACAGTTACCTTAAGTTATCATCACTTGTTCCCTTCCACACACGTTTTCTTCTTAGCAGACAAGTAAGCATATTTACAGTTTATTTCGTTTAGCCCTCAGAAGAATAGTGGGGAGTAGGCAGAAAATTTATATATAAATTAATTTTTTGTAACTCATAGGGAAACTGAACTCTAGCAGAACTCCCAGACCCCCAGTCACATTGGTACTATGGCAGAACTGGTAGTTCAAATCCAGTCTTATCTTCTCTAGGCCCTAGTTCTTTCTAGTATATATGTGGCCTGTCCTCTTGTCTTTTGCCAAGTTCTGTCAGTTTTAACAATATCTTTTATCTATTCTTTTATTTTTTTCTTCCACTTTAGTAATGCTGATTTTATACCCTCATTAATTTTTGCCTAGTCTAAGTTTTCTCATAGACTGCTCCCCCATATATATGTATGGTACACAGCAATAGAGAAAGTAAAGCATGTTTTATGTGGTATATAGCTGTAGGGTAATATAAGCTTGTTTTTGATCATGTATACCTCTTGTTCAAAAACTGTTACTTTATTGCTTATGAAAGTCCTTCCAGATTCCTCATTTACCAGCTTTCTGAAGTAGACAGCCAGAATTCATCTCTTTTCTGAACAAGTGGGGAAGAAAGAATTCAATGTGGGTGTGTTTCTGTTTGGTCTAAAGATTTTTTTTAAATGTGAGGCCCCATTTTTAATTCATATTTTAATCTAAAAGCTTAGACATTTGATAAACGGAAGATTAGTGATACTAAACCTGCACTCCTACATGGTTATCTGCTTTGGGCAAGGTATGCCTTTTGGTGTTCGCCATAACACCATCAATCCCTACTGTCTTGACAGTGACGCCACCTTTTAGCACCGCTAATCATTACACTTGGCATTATAGTTTGTTTTTTAACCATAGAGAAATAATTTTCTGAACTCTGATCTCTTATCAAATAGCAGGAAAAAAGGACTCAGGACTATGTGGTATGAGAAAAATTAGAACACGTCTATTTTTACCAGAATATTCTTACTAGCAAGAATATTCAGAACTAAAATGCAAGCAAAGCGTGCAAAACAATTTTTTTTTATTTTGACTCACTTCTTCCATGTACTGCAGATTGGCAGCCACTAGCTTTTTAAATTTCCCAACTTTGATTAGACTAACTCAAGTTTCTTGCTGGAAAAATATACTAACAGTAGTAGAGTGAATATTCAACTCCAAATCCCATGTTTTTGTTTTGTTTTGCTTTTGCTATATCAGTCTGTATCTGAGTTTGGTAACACTGTGTTTCTGCCTTAATGCTTAATCAGAGCTATTCAGCACATTTATGTGCCTTTTCACTATGGTAGATATTTAGTGAATATCTTAAATGATTCTAGAGTAAGGGCACTAAGCCATTGTTCTGTTTGAGATGTCTTCACATTACTTTTTTTTTCCATCTTGAGGTGTGGACATTTCCCAAAGGGCTGTGTTTCCATAGTGATTAATGAAAAGAAAGGTCAGCTTTTGGTTTTATAGGTTTAAATTTAGACTTAATTTTTGGTAGTGTAAGCTAGCTTAACCCTTTTTGAGTGACAATACTTGAGAATGAATTCTCTTGCTTGGTATTTCAGGAAGGTGAAGTTGTTTGGAGGTTAAATCTTTTTTGGTATGTAGTATCATTCTTCTGGTGTACTATCAAGAGGTTTTACTGATTTTTAGAACAGAGAGGTTAGATATTGTTGGATTTTGGAAACTGTTGTTACCAAAATATTATTAGTCTCTGATATCAAGGTGTAAGTAAGAAAGTGTAAGTACATTTTCTAGAAAATGTAGATTTTTCTAGTGCTTGAGCTAGGTAAAGGTTTAAAAAGATGTATGAGAGTTTGTGATATCCAAATATCATTATCTGACACAGTCCCTTAGAAAAAAGATTATATGTAATATTTATGTTTATAATAGTTCCTTTATGAGTATTTAATTAGAACATCTGACCATGCCAGGTAGTATATAGTGACAATTTGTTAATTAAAGAAAACAGAAAAACTTAAGTTGTTTTATGACAAGAAACGGTTGCATAGAATGAGATTTAACCAAGGGGAAAATCACTCAAAGTTACTTGATTTTCAGATGTATAAAACAGAATTAATTTAATTCAGTAACTAGCAGTTTTTACTTTATATAAGTAAGAAGTGCCTATGAAAAATGTAAAAACTATGCCTTTAATAACTTCAACAAGGTTTCTTATTGAGTAATTTAGAGCAGTGTTTTCAACCTCAAGACTTTCTTGTTTAGGGCTCAGTAATTCCTTGCTGTGAAGGCTGTCCTGTGGATCCTGGGATGTCTGGGTGCCTCTGTGGCCTCCACTCACCAGACACTAGTGACAGTCCTCCCCAAACTGTAATACCAAAATGTTTCCACACATTTGCTCACTAGGAACAAATCACTTCTGATTGAGATCTACATGTTCAGAGTCAGATCCAGAAATCAGAATTTTTTTTACTAGCCTCTTTGGTAATTTCATTGTGAAATTGTTTTAAAAGGTTATCAGTCAACCATTTTTGCTAATTTTCCATACATGGTATATAGCAGGTAGAAGTCATGCTTCCATGGGTAGTCAGATTTTTAGAACATTTGTGTAGTTCTCTTGGGAAAATGACTATGCAGTTGTTAAATGTATAACTAGCCGTGGTAGTGCTTATTTAAATCTGAAACCCTCTTCATAAGGAAATTTCTCTTTTAGTGTTTTTAGTTGATGACTCCATATAGCCTTTGTTTCATTAGGATCAGGCGGCTAGAGACATGAAGAGACTTGAAGAAAAGGACAAAGAAAGAAAAAACGTAAAGTAAGTTATTTTCTTCTCCTTCACAAAGGTTATGTGAAAATTGTTCATGTATTGCAAAGCCTATATCCCCAAGGTTTATAGAGAAAAAATTCACAAACGTCTTGACTTGAAATTATTCCAGTATCATAAATATTTTTGTAGGTTAGTAGAGATAATAAGAGTCTTTGCATTTGCAATGATTTGTGTTCTTTTTGGTAGGATAGCTCTGGTATTCTCTTTAAAAAGCAGTTTTTAAATAAATGCAATAATGAGCTATAGGCGTTAAAGCTTGGGCTCATTGTTTTGAACTTTGCTCCATAATTAATACAAAAAATAGATTAACACCTCTGTAACTGGGTATGAGCAGTAATGGTGATTGTATCATAAAAACTAATATTAGTAATAAATAACCTAATTTATTTATTTAAGGAGTGTCCATGTTTTAGCAACTACAATCAGAACTTGATATACTTTATTTTCTGAAAAAGAGACTTCTACTCTTTCCCTTGCTGATTATGAATGAATAACACTCCTCTTAGCTCTGCCAGGTACCAAGTAGGTGTGATTGGAGTTTTTCCTCCTCCTGTTTAGCAGTTAGTGCTTCATTCAGACCTTCTCAGCCCCAAGATTCAGCCTTCTCTTCAGTTCTTCTACTTGCCCTACACTAGTGGTGTTTCTTGCTGGTTGTATTAGGAGAAGCAAGTACTCTAGGTTGGGCAGAAAGTCTAATTAGAAAGAGATGGTATGAGAACTATACAGCCATACTTTCTAGAGCTCCTGAGAGAGACAGTAGTTAGTGGTGATTATTCCCTTCTCCATGTAAAATGCTCTGGAATTTTAGCCCCAAATTTACAAAAGAGTTGAGGTGGTTTCTCTCACCAAGGATTTTGACTGAAAACAGTCACTGCTGTGCTAGAAACTGAAGGACATTAAGAAAGTTGTAACATTCTTACTAGGATGTGCCAAGTGAAGGATTTTTTTCTTTTAGTATAAAATGGTTTTCACAACTGCATTGTGTTTGTTGTATGGGGTTGACAAGGCAAGGATCCTTGAATATCTCCTTCAAATGTTTTTATTCCGTATGCCCTTGTTAATAATGGATGCTTTTAGGAGTACCATATCATCCCATTCAAGAGAAACACAAACTGCAGCTTATAGAGTGAAAGCACACATGATGGGTGGATAGTTAAACGTGTGCTTATTGCTGCTTTGCTGTTATTAGTGTTGAGTGTTCCTGCACTGTATGGACTTCAACACTAATCTGTTATATAAGTGTGGAGCTGGGTATGTGGAACATTTGCAGGGAAGTTTGTTTCTCCGCTTGTTTTTCCAGGGGTATTCGAGATGACATTGAAGAGGAAGATGACCAAGTGAGTTCCTATGCAGTATTTCTATCTTTTATTTTTACCACACAAATCTATACCGGGGACAAGCTAGAGCGTGCCTGTAGTGAAATGGCCATTCCTAACATTCAGCAGGGAATGTCATTTGTTATTTTCTTTCATTTGTGACCAGTTGGTATACAAAGATTCACATGGCTTCCTCCCATGTTGAAAATGGAACTTTTGATCAACTATGATACCAAAAGCAAGTGTAAGCCTTATCCAACTTGATTTTTTTTAATCCAAATTAATACTTATTTGAAACAAACTTATACAAACTTCAAGTAGTTTGAGTCTACTGATGGCCTATGGCAGCATCTATAACTTTTTCCAAGGGTTTTGTTTTGTGATTCTTGTATCTCAAGGTGGAACTTTGATTTAATGACTGTCCTTTAGTTTTTTTTTTTTTTTCTATTGTTCAGTTATGGGATGGTGAGAAGGGAACCAGAGTGAGCAATAGCCCCTTCCAGGTTTGTGACCTTTCTAAAGAGTGTCAAATTCCAAACTTGGATTAGTAGAACCACAGCATATGTTCCACAGCTCTGGGCAGGGTAGGTAGATACCCCATCCCAGGAAGGTGGTGGAACAGACTGATCTGTAAGTCTTAAATCATTTTATAGTAGTAACTGTCTCATCTTTTGTCCTCCTGAACACTGCTAATGTTAAAGGAATCATTGCTAGTAAAAGTCTTGCCTTGCTTGGTAGGTATTAAACTGTAATCGTCTGGTATACTGCACTAATTACAGGAACAGAGTGTTCTTAGTTGTACTTGGGTATGATTGTGTTCTTGTGCTTTCCTGCAGGAAGCTTATTTTCGGTACATGGCAGAAAACCCTACTGCTGGTGTGGTTCAAGAGGAGGAGGAAGATAATTTGGAATATGATAGTGATGGAAATCCAATTGCACCTTCGAAGAAAATCATTGACCCTCTTCCTCCCATTGATCACTCAGAGGTATGTTGTTTCTAGATGTATTTGAGTCTTGATTCTTGTTTTATTTTTTTTCTTTAGTGTGTACTAGGCTTTTCCTATATCTGACTAGTCCTGGTTTATACATCTGTGTCATGAGGATATTTGTTCCTTGGGATCTTGTCATGTCTGCTAGGTAGAGGTGTCAGAAATTTCATGGATGGTTCCACAAGGAACCCTTTGCTTATATTGCTATTTAAGAAACAGTTGAATCAATTGCTCAATCCTGATTTTAGGCTAAGAGGTTTTTTTCAAGCAACTATACTGTTTTCCAGACTATCACTTACCGTCTTCTTTCTAAAGTGGGTTTTAGAGCCTGTTTTTTAAATGCTTACAATCTTAACTGTTTTTCCCAGATCTAGGGCATATGAGCAGCTTTTCCTTCATAGGGGAACCAGTAACTATGTGTTCCTTGAATCCAAAAAAGGGAATGAGACTATCTGTATACCTGCTTGGGAAAAAAAAAAAAAAATCAGTGTTTCATCCAAGTTAAATACCAGACTACATCTTGCATATCCTACTGATTCTAGACGAGAGCAGTGGATTTTAAAGTGTGTTCCAGGTGTTTCTGGAAGGATCTTTTCAGGAAGTATACAAAGTCAAAAGATGCTTTCATAATAATAAGATTATGGGCCCTCCCTGGTCATGCAACAGGTTAGAGTGCAGCACTGTAAAGCTATCCACAGCCACTGCAGCACGTGTTCAGTCCCCGCATGGCATGACAGACCTTTCCTATCCCACCCGTTGCTCCCCTTAGCAGTGTATTTCTGTCTGTTTTGCTCCCCACTCTGTCCCTGGTGAATCCTTTCACCACCAGCACCCTCCCCCCACACACACACCTCTGGCCTATACCCCATTTCTTGTATGCATAAATAAATAAATCTTAATAAAACATTAATTTACCTTTTTCACTGCATAAGCATTTGTATCAAAAGCTAAAGGCTGTCATGGGTGAAACTGCTGATGCCTTAGCTGAATCTAGGCAGTAGTCATTGTTCTTCCTTGCCAGAACATTAGTTAGGGGGGTGCGGGGGGAGAAATCCAGCTTCACTTAAGAATATCATTGATATTCTTAAAAAATTAGTAAAAATTATTTATTATATCTTGACTCCTAACATTTATGTGTCATTTTATTCTGTGTGTCAGTATGGGAAGTAAGAACAAGCATTCCTGTTGTATACCAAAATATGATAGTTGTATCAAAGAGATGCCTTGAGGTGTTGCTAGCTGGGATTTGTGTGTGTGTGTGTCTTAATGAAATGCTATCTTCACTTGAAAAAAAAATTAGTGACGGAAAACCATTGAAAAGTTTATTGCCAGGGAGGCCTAGGGGTTAAGATTCAGTGCTATCACCACTACACCCTGAATTCAATCCCTCGCCAGGGAGGTGACCCACATATGGTACAGCAGACTCTTCTGTCTCACCCACTGATGCCCTCAGCAGTGTATTTCAGTAAAGCTTCCTGTTCTGCTCCCCATTATTTCTGGTGAATCCTCTCACCCTCCCACCTCTAGCCTATCCCAGTTCTTCTATGTAAAAATAAACAAAAGCTTTCAAAGTAAATAAAATGCTTAAAGCTAGACGAGGAAGTTATTCCAAAAACACATTAAAATATTACAGAGTAGAATATCTTCATTAAAATACTTATTCCCCAAGGCCTTTAGCATTATAAGAATTTCTTAGTCTGTGTCAAGGTTGTTCAAATCTTAGGTGCCCTTAAGAATCTCTGGCCCTCCCTGGTGGCACAGCGGGTTAAAGCACAGCACTGAGAATCTAAAGCCGCTGCCTCAAGAGTTCGATTCCCACCTGCCCCGGAGGTGACCACATGGCGTGGCAGACCTCTCCTGACCCGCCAGCTGCTCCCCTCAGCAGTGTACTTCGTCGATCTGCCTGTTCTTTTCCCCACTCTGTCTTTGGTGAAGCCTCTCACCGCCCCTGAGCCTCTGGCCTGTACCCCAGTATGCACAATAAATAAATCTTAAAAAAAAAAAGAACCTCCATGGACTAGGTCAGTATTTATATTGAAAATGTGATTTTAAAAAAGATATTGGTGGTATCTTTGGAAGTCACTGTGCTCACCACTATGCCACAGTGCTGCAGGCTGAACTTTTAGGGGAATGTGTGTCATAAATAAGTGAATTTCTTTGTTCTCTTGAGCTGGCTATGGCTTTACTTGTATAATATTTGTAAAGGTATGTTGCATTAAAATCAAACTTACAGGATTGAATCTTGAATTCTAGACTAACTTTGAATAATTGGACCTGCAGATTGATTACCCACCATTTGAAAAAAATTTTTACAATGAGCATGAAGAGATAACCAACCTCACCCCACAACAGCTAATAGATCTCCGGCATAAACTCAATCTTCGGGTAAGAAAACCATGATGCCAAATATCCTTATGTTAATGTTAATTATTCTAGAGTGTTATTATTATTATTTACCCAAATTAAAATGACCTTTGAATTTCTTTTCAAATAATCCCTGAACTGTTTCTGATATAGTAATAATTGTATCCCTTGTGTACATGTGTCTTCTTGATTTTTACTTAGTCTTCCAACTCTTTAAGGATAGGAGTTTTTCTTTCATGTAACATACATTAACATTATGTGCATCCTGCCAACTTTGTTTGTTTTGTTGGAACAGTATATTGTTGTAACCTTAAAATAATTTAGCAGCATTTCTGAAGAGTACACTCTGTTTAAAACTACAATGGGTGGTCTAAAGGTGATGGGTAGGAGTCCACTTCTTCAGGAGAAGGAAATAAGATTAGTGTAAACAGTATACAAAGTCTTAGAGTATTTTGAAATTAAGATTCCTGGCTCAAATTATATACAGCGCAGTTCTTTGAGTTGGAAGTATTAGCACCATTTGAAAATGTGTATGTACTAATTTCAGAGTAATAGTTTTAATTTTCTACCAGAAAGTTGGGTTCACATTGGCCATATTATCTAGGGTGCTGCTGAATGTTAGTTAACTGAAATACACAAATAACATGGTGGCATCTGCTCTTGTCTGACACCCGTTTGGCCTACATCTCCCTTGCTAGTAGTGACGTGATGTTTGTTTGAACTCTTGTTTTCTGAGAGAGAGGTGTATGCATGAACTTTGTTCTTTTTGAAGTGGTCCTCCAACCTTTTACACTTCCAAAAAAAAAAAACTCCATTTTAAGTGAAATTCTCATGGAAATAACCACATCAGCATTATCAGAGACGCATTGAAAGGTCACTCCTGTTGAGGTCAGCGTGGGTATAAGCCCTATTCTTCATCTGGAATGGTTAGAGCAGTGCTTGATAACTGGCTGGACCTTCTGTACGTGAGACATTAACTCTTCAGGCATAACTGAAAATGGAGATGGTAGATCATACCTTTGTAACTAGTAGGTACAAACATGTCTTTTGAAAACTCATTTGCACTCTTCATTTTATTTTCTCCTACCGTTGGTTAATAGATATGCAAAATGACAGTCTAAAAGTATTTTACTACATGTCAGTTATCTGGGATATTTATTACATAGTTTTATTATATTTAATATTAATTTACCTTTCAAACAGTTTTTACTTTTGACTACAGTCTTGTATTTCCAGTTCATAATCAAGATAAATGCTAGATTAAGGTAACACTGATTTATTTCTGATGTAATTTATTTTGAAGTGTAAGTCATTCCTGGGAGTTATCTTTATCTTTAGGTCTCTGGTGCTGCACCTCCTAGACCAGGAAGTAGTTTTGCTCATTTTGGATTCGATGAACAACTTATGCACCAGATTCGGAAATCTGAGTACACACAGCCCACTCCAATACAGTGCCAGGTAAGTAAACATGTACGTAGAAAAAAAAAATAGAATGATAGTCATTGAATAAATTAATTTTACAAACAAGTCAAAGCAGTAATTCATTGTTTAGTACAGAATTCTGTTAGCATAGATGGATGTCCAGATATTTCCTCTGTGGTTTAGTCTGCAACTTTTGCTTTAATTTAGATAAACAAGGCAGGCATGTGTAACCCAAAAGTATTTTTGAAACCTTTAGTAGAGCAAGAGTGAATTATTTACCACTTTAAGAAGTTGCTGAGGGGTTGGGAAATGTTCTTTGGTATATCTTGAGAATATGTTCTGAAAAAAATTGTTTATTAGGCTTTAACTTAAATTTCTGAGTGTGTGCAAATTTAGCACGATCAGTGGCTAAGATTCATTTGTCCATGATCTGAATTTTTTCATTGTTAAGTGAAAGTAATAGCTTCTGTTTCTCTTTCACTAGAATAGTTATTCATTGCTACACAGAAAAAGAATTTTTGGTATATATCCCCTTTCTCAAAGGACAGAATTTTTTAGTAGCCCACTTACATTATATGTCACAAATTTTCATTTCTATATTTCAGGCAAAATGGAGTCAACTGTATGTTGTAAATTGTGGCTGATCCACATGAAGAGAATAAATTGTTATAAGTTAAGGTTAGAGGAATGCTAGGTAGTTCTTAGCGCATAAGCAGTGTCCATAACCCATGATATTTTTTCCACTGGAAATAAATATCATTATTGTTTTATACTTCCCCAGAATTTCCCTTAATATATCTTAAAATTGTCAGTTTAGAGTGGCTGTAATTTATTTTGTTCCCTCAGGGTGTACCTGTGGCATTAAGTGGTAGAGATATGATTGGCATTGCCAAAACAGGCAGTGGAAAAACTGCAGCCTTTATCTGGCCTATGTTGATTCATATAATGGACCAGAAGGAATTGGAACCAGGGGATGGACCAATTGCAGTGATTGTGTGTCCTACCAGGGAGCTGTGCCAGCAGGTATGTGCCCTGTGTGGAATGCTGCCTTCCTGTGTGAACTAGCAAGGGCTTAGCCTTCCCAGTAAGTTAGAATTAACAGGATTTTTTTTATGTTGTAGTAAAATACACATGAAATTTGTTATTTTCACCACTTTTTAGTATATAGTCCATTGTCATTGAATATATTCACACTGTTGTGCTACCACAAAACTTGGAAAATAAAACATGTTATATATTTCCTATATAGCAAGTTACATACTTTCCCCTAAAAACTACTGTTTTAAGAGGGGAAAAATGTTATGTGAAAATTGTATTGTAAGCTTCCGGTACTTTCTTCCTTGGATAGTTTGGCTTGTTAAAAAGGTTATGACAGGGCCCTCCCTGGTGACGCAGCAGGTTAAAGCACAGCACTAAGAAGCTAAAGCTACTTAAGTATGAGTTCTATCCCTGCCTCCCCTGGAGGTGATCCACATGGTGTGGCAGACCTCTCCTGATCCACCCACTGCTCCCCTCAGCAGTGTACCTCATCAGTCGGCCTGTTCTGCTCCCCACTCTGCCTTTGGTGAATACTCTTACCACTCCTGCACCTCTGGCCTGTACCCCCGTTCTGTATCATGAATAAGTCAAGAAACATATAAAAAAAAAAAATGTATTCAGACCAAATTGAGATAGCCTGTTAAATGCATGATGCTAGTCTGTGACTCATTTACTCTATGAAATTGTGATTTTGAAGCATTTTCTAGCTTCATGTCTCCACAGCCTGTTTTCAGAACTCTTTTGGGCGGGAATAGGGCTATTTGTTAGTGTCACAGTTTGTTAACATGTCATTAACAACTTTGTAGATCCATGCAGAATGTAAGCGATTTGGGAAAGCATATAATCTTCGATCAGTGGCCGTGTATGGAGGAGGGAGCATGTGGGAGCAGGCCAAGGCCCTTCAGGAAGGGGCAGAGATTGTTGTGTGTACCCCAGTAAGTATATCTTGGGTTTAAATGACTTCTCAACCTCTGATGGTATGGAAAGGTGGTTAGTTGTTAGGTAGAATGCATAAAGCAAAATTGATAAGAATCTGATGAATGATAGCCTATGGTTTTGGTTTAAGTTTGATTAGTTGAATAAAATAGCAGTCCACTAAAATTCTCAGACATAAATACTAATAGCTACAAATTTCCCTCTACAAAGTTTTTCTAATGCTCTTCTAACAAATGGATCCATGGTTATTGAGAGTATCTGGAATCAAAGGTACTCAGAATATGGTCAGAAATGCCTTAGAAAGTATTATCTAAACAGTGTAACCTACCAATAAGACTTACAATTAGGTCATTACAGAATACTTTACAAGAAGAATTAAATTTTCCCACAATTTAAGTCACAATTAATGTTAAAGAAAACTCAGACTAGAGTTTTTGTATTTCTGGTCTCTTAAGCCTATCAGACCCAGTACCTGTTAATAGTCTTAAGACTAAAGTATGAACACTTTTGCCAGGAGCACAGTTCTGGAAGTTCTTAGACATGTCTTATATTTACTGTTCATTTTCTGGATCTCAGGGTCGACTGATCGATCACGTAAAGAAGAAAGCTACCAATCTTCAACGAGTCTCTTACCTTGTGTTTGATGAAGCAGATCGAATGTTTGACATGGGATTTGGTACGCTCTGTATATCGGTTTCCTCTGTCTCTGTCCTCATGAACATAGTTTTTTCTGTGTCTTTCTGGACTTACAAACTTTCTCTGCATGAGAGAAGCTCAAAATAATCCTTAATAACATTCAGGTTAGACTGTAGTGACTTAACTAAGATATTAATTACTTTAGTTCTTTCAGGAAAAGGTTTGGTTTGAGGCTATTTGGAAGTGCCATAGTATATTTATACATTATTTTTATTCATAAACCTTCGCAGAGGTAAAGATCTTTGTTCTTGGTAGGTGAATGTCTTACCCAAGGCCTTTGCTTTCTTTTCCTTATATAGCTCTGTGAAAATCTTGCTGAATAGTCTATTGAGTGTAGTCTGTCAGGCTCAGTCCAGCGGAGGGGGAGAAAAGTTTTTCTGAATTTCACACTGAATGATACAAATCTCAGAGATGCAGATTTTCCTTTATTCCTATAACTTTTGAAATAATATTAATTAAAATTATTTTTTCCAGGCATCTAAATGGTAATGCAGAGTTAGCTTACTGATTCTACTTTTCTCCTTCTTCCAGAGTACCAGGTGCGATCCATAGCAAGTCATGTCCGTCCAGACAGACAGAGTATGTATGAAGCAGTTTTACTCAGTCACATTTGTACTCAGAATAAATACCTGTTTATAAGCACCCACAGTTGTGGCAGCAAGAATGATCATATTCTCTACTTGTGAAAACCATTAAGAGGGAGAGAACGATAGTTTATCTGAGCTGGACAGGGCACTAGAGATCGACAGTTATAGTTTGCTCACTTTTGTAGATGATAAAACCAAGACTAAGAGTTAAATGACCTGCCCCAACTTCCGCACTTTTATCAGTGGGTAGACATTAATGCTTAGTGCAGATCTGCTGCTATGAAGTCAGGAGCCTTGTCCTGACCCATAATGACAGACCATGTCTGAAAATTTATGGAAATAGAACACTTGCAAATCTTTCTCCTTAGTAAATCAGTTTTTTAACTAAATTTAAAGTTCAGGTTAGTTTATTTTAAAAAAACAAAACAATAGTTCTGAATGTCAGTAGGAAGCTTGGTGGGTATTCAGAAAAGAAGTCATATTGTTTAACAGAATTTATTTTACCTCTTAGCTCTATTATTCAGTGCAACTTTTCGGAAGAAGATTGAAAAATTGGCCCGAGACATCCTGATTGATCCTATTCGAGTGGTGCAGGGAGATATTGGAGAGGTAACCCTTAGCAGGACTGGGGGTGCCGCAGGCTACTTCTCACGTGAGAGACACTGTACAGTTGTGTGTCTGTGTTTTGGGGGGAGGGGTGTGTTATTGTGTGTTTACTGACGAGGTGACATGTTTCAGGTTTGCTTTAAAAAACAAGGGGTAGGATAGATAAAACAAGATAGGCAAAATATTGATCATTTTGCAAGGAGATGGTGAGTATATGGCAATATTTTGAATGATCGAAACTTTTGCATAGTAGAAGGGATTTTAAACACCTTTGTGGGGGCAAGGGAAGCAAATTGTCTAGCAGACTATGGGCATTTAGGATAAAACTGACATTTTCAAGATTGTGGGAGGAGACCTGCACGGCGTTGAGCGGGGTGACTTGAAAGGCTTGGCGAACGGAACTAAGCCCACTCTTGCCCTTCCCTGTGCACGTGCACCCTGTGGGCGTTCTCTGAATCCAGGTTTGGAATTACAGCTTCCCGGAAAACTCATCAAGTTTTTTGCCATGTTTATTATTAAAAAGCTGTGTAATTACATTTAACATTGTTCTTTGTCTTCCATGTCCATGTTTGAATTGTACTGGGAAGGGAGCTTACTTTATTAAGAATAATCTGAGTAGCTATACACACAATATTGCAAGTGTCCAGGCTTACAAATTGGCTAGGTAGTGTGCACACGAGGAGAGGAGGGGACACAGAGCTTTGAGAAAGGACATTAAGTTTTGAACTCTTTGAAGCTGAGGAAGGTGGGCCTACGGAGGAGAGGAGTTGTCGGAGGTTCTCCTAGATGCAGGATGAAAATGTGATGCCTGGTTCTTGTTCAGATGCCTCGTGGTACTGGTATTAAAATTAGCTGTTTGTATTTATAGGCAAATGAAGATGTGACACAAATTGTGGAGATTCTCCACTCTGGGCCTAGTAAATGGAACTGGCTTACCCGGCGTCTGGTGGAGTTTACCTCTTCAGGGAGTGTCCTTCTGTTTGTTACTAAAAAAGCCAATGCTGAAGAGCTAGCCAATAACCTGAAGCAAGAGGGTCATAACCTTGGGCTGCTCCATGGAGACATGGATCAGAGTGAAAGAAACAAGGTCATTTCAGATTTTAAAAAAAAGGACATCCCGGTTCTGGTGGCTACGGATGTTGCAGGTAGAGTATGAATCTCCCCAGTAATCTCTGGTTCCTGCGCTACAAGGAAACTTGGTGTAACTGTCTGAGACATACAAAGTCTGAGCAGGCCGATTTACTGGGCAACTTGCTGAAGGCTGAAGCCCTGGGAATCTCTTGTCACATAATATTTCTCTCTGAACAAAGAGTCCCTGCAATTGGAAGTAACTTGGGAAAAATGATTGAGGCAGTTACACATCTTAGGATGTGCCATTATGTCCAGCTACAGGAGATAGATTGCATTGATGACACTGAATATACTTCATTCAAGATTAGGAAATTGCTTAGAGCACGATTTTTACCTTTGCTGAGTTTTAATAGCTACTCTTAAAAACTAATGCTTTCTCACAGAAGGTTAAGTCTCATTGTTCAAAGTACATTTGATTCTAGTTTTAATTTTTCTATTTATATATTCTTTTAAGATTTATTGATTTATGCATACAAGAACTGTGGTGTAGGCCAGAGGCACAGGCAGGGGCTGGGGGGACATTGAGAGAATTTACCAGAGACAGAGTGGGGAGCAGAATGGGCAAATTGACTAAAATACACTGCTGAGGGGAGCAGTGGATGAGACACGGGAGATCTGCTGTGCAGTGTGGGTCTGCTCCCTGGCTGGGGTCAATATTGTGCTGCAGTGGCTACAGATAGCTTCATAGTGCTGTGCTTTAACTCTTGCACCACCAGGGAGGCCCTAATTTTTCTATATATACTTAATACAAGAGCGGGACGATGGCAAGTTGTATGTAGATGGTGAGAAGACCATGTCTTTTACACTAGGCAGTCCAGAGTCATAGAATCAACAATAATGGCAGTTGTTCTAGAATGGTGATTTATTTACCTATATCTCAATTCATTAAACTTCAGCTTATATTGCCGAGGTAAGAGGAATGTGGGTTCCTACATGGTTATTAGCATTTTGGGTTAGTTGGTCTTTGATTCCTATTGAAGAATAAGAATTTGGTTTTTTATTTTAGCTCGTGGTCTGGACATTCCTTCCATTAAAACTGTCATTAACTATGATGTGGCACGAGACATTGACACCCACACTCACAGGATTGGCCGCACGGGGCGAGCAGGCGAGAAGGGTGTGGCCTATACCTTGCTGACTCCCAAGGACAGCAATTTTGCTGGTGACCTTGTCCGGAACTTGGAAGGAGCCAATCAGCATGTTTCCAAGGAACTCCTTGATCTGGCGATGCAGGTGAGGGGTGGGCCACCCTTCATATTTTCCAGGTTGTAAAACAAGGTGAAAAAATTGAACACACCTGAGACAGGTAATGTAGAAAATTGACAAGAAAAGTTGGAAGTAGAGTAGTACTATGTGGTACATATTGATTGGTGTTGTATGACATTAAAATTCATCTGGTTGGTTTTTTTCTCTTCAGCAACATGTGTGTTGAAAGCAGTGTGTTTAGCTATCTCGTAAACTTACAACTCAGACCTCTGAATACACTCATACCCTCTAGTGAGGGCGTGTGCTCCAACTTAACACCTAGGCAGTCTCCTGAGTAAAATCTTGGGTCATTTTAGTTGCAGTCCCCAGATTATAGTGGCTTTCAGGATCTACATCCTGAAAGTAGAGGCTTAATACACCTCTCAAATTCATGGGCCAGTCCACAGAACTGTTTGGTCGCCCTTAGTGTGCTTGTGCTGTCCATACCTCAAGCTGAGTAAAGAGCTGCAGTGGAGAAAGGAGACTATTCCCTTCCCCTTCCTGGCACAGAGCGCTCACCCTAAATGTCTGCGGGTACATCCTGGGTGTTTCCTTAGACCTGTTTCTGTGCCGGGGCGTCCTCTGCCCTCCAGTTGCGGTCAGCACCTTTCCCAAGCTGCGCTGCCTCCAGTACTTTACTTTGACTGGAATGTGGTTGACAGATGAAGCTTTAATCACCCCAGAGATGTTTGCATTCTGCAGAGAATGTGAATAAATCTTTTAGTAGTTTTCTGGCAGTGGAAGTGTTTAGGTTCTGAGTATGTAAAATGTTCAGGGGTGTGGCTGCCAATCATGGGGTGCCCTTAGAATCACTTCTTACATACCTTATTTCACAGCGCTTTTCCTTTACATTTGAATCCAACAATTCTTTAAAAACTTCAATTTTTTATGTCCAGGGGTACTATAGATTGTGAAGTCGAAAATAAATTCACTTTTCTCAAGGAAGTTAGAAGTAGCCAGTTGTAAGTGTTCTGCCTTTGGAGCCTATCTAATCGCTTCCTTTCCTGGAGGCCTTGAAGAAAGGAGTAGTAGACACGGCTCTGAACCTCCTAACAAATTTGGTGCATTAAGCTACAAGCTGATCTGTGGTTGCTGTGACTAATACCTTCTTGCCATAAATATACTGGCTAAAGATGAAGCAAGAAATGATTTCTACCTCTTTTTATTCTTCCACTTTTCTCTCTCTTATTTTAAGTTTTCCTTTGATCTTGTTCACTTCTTCTGAAATCCCCCACACACATCCCTTGGCGTAACTGTAGTTTTGTTCATTGCAGAATGCCTGGTTTCGGAAATCCCGCTTTAAAGGAGGGAAAGGCAAAAAGTTGAACATCGGTGGAGGAGGCCTAGGCTACAGGGAGCGCCCTGGCCTAGGCTCTGAGAACACGGTGAGTCCAGTGGCGTCTTCGAGTGGCTGGTCCTCAGTCATGGATGATGTTCTAGGACTGTTGCCACTTACTAGAAAGCCTCATTAAGTTCAGAACCCATCTGGAAGGGATCTTGTTCACTGTGATTTGAGTCAATATGATGCTGATTCTCAAATGGTACGACTGTCCTGAAGGCACCTGTGTGTACTTGGCTGGCGAGACAGGCATGCTAGCTTAGTGTGGCTCTCAAAATGTGTCACCGCAGTCAGGGGCAGATGCAGACTCGTGTCTTTGCTCCACCGCTCCCCATTCCCGGGGAATCAAACTAGAGGCGGGACCCCACCATCTCTGCAACTGGCCTAGAACCTACTGCTAGGTAGACATTGCCATAGACTCAACCTGAAAATTCTTTGTTTTATTTATTTAAAGGTTTACTTATTTATGCATACAAAAGCTGGGGTATAGCCCAAAGTTATGTGGTGGAGTGGGGAGCAGAACAGGCAGACTGACTGAAATGCACTGCTGAGGGGAGAAGCGTGCAAGACAAGAGAGGTCTGCTGTGCCTTGTGGGTCAGCTCTGGGGCGGGGATCAAACTCAGCAAGTTTCATTGTGCTAGACTTTACCCTTTGCACAACCAGGGAGGCCCCTCAGCCTATAAATTCTTTTTCTTACATTGGTGTTCAGGAATGATTCCTGCATTCTTTGGAAAATTTTATCAGAGAGATGAGAACTTTTCTCACACACCTCCCCTCACTGGCTTTTTCAAATGCCAGTTTCCTCAGCCAAGAGAGTAAGCTGCCAGTCTACATTTCTGGAGCAATATATTTATCTTGGTGTCTTTGATAAAAGGATCTGATCCCACATATAATAATGGTGAAGATGCTGTGGATGATGGCAGATGACAATGGCTAGTACTGGTAACTCCATCAGTCACACTAAATAGCTTGATTTTTACAGCCTCTGTGCAAGTAGTAAAGATACTGATGCAGGTGTCTGAGGCTTGTGTGCTGTCAGTGTGGAAGCTGATTTTCAGAGCCTGAGTAGTTGTGCTTGTGAACCTACCTCTTAGCCGTTTTTTTTTTTTTTTTAGTAAGTTTATTTTTACATCATTTTGTACATTTTTTAATCTCAGTTGTAATCCCCGTGGGTTTCCCATCACCAAGTCACCCAGCTGTTTCATTTTTTACCTAATTTTTACATGTTTGTGTGATAAGCTTTGGGTATGATCTGGCACATTTGTGATTGAAAGGTCTGTTTCCAGAAACAGTTCCTGGCACAGCATTTTAAAATTCTTCTTTACTGTGTTTTCTACAAAACAGTAGGCTTCTAAAAATAGGCACATTTCAGGATTTCCATCATGGTCAAGCCTGGTCTGTGCTTTCCTCTGTTCTTCCTTCCTCATGGCTGCTTATTCTTTAGGACCGAGGAAATAACAACAATGTCATGAGCAATTACGAGGCCTACAAACCCTCCACAGGAGCAATGGGAGATCGACTGACAGCAATGAAAGCAGCTTTTCAGGTCAGAAACAAGTATTTAGCTAGAACTTTCCCCAGCGGTGCTTGGGCAGCGACCGGAGGGCCTTAACCTTTTAAGGTGGTGGCTGGGCTTACAGGTTTGCTGCTGGATTCAGGGTCTTCCCAGTGCTGCGGGTAGCAGTCACCTTCAGGCAGAGCCGGCGTCTGTTGGACTGCAGTGGGGTGCGTGTCCCTCCTGGCCCTCAGTGTCCTGGAGTGTCCCCACCTCCACAGCTTTCATAATCTGGTGGAGAACAGTTTCCTGCTTTATGATGGAGAGCTTGATTCTCTCGTTAACCCTAAATCTGTCTTCTACACATGCCCCGTGCAGTCAGCTCATTGCATCCTGGTAACTTGGACATTAATTTACTGTACGTCTCCACATCTCCACATTGATAGAGCAGTTTGGTCCCAGGGTGGTTTTGTCAGTAGAGGAACACACAAGCCCAGGATTGCGGGACCATCGGATGTTCACATCAAAGTGCCAAGGTAGTCAGGTCTTCCAAAACTGCCACTTTACCAATTCCTGTTGGCTTTCTCTTTCAGTCACAGTACAAGAGTCACTTTGTTGCCGCCAGCTTAAGCAATCAGAAGGCTGGAAGCTCTGCTGCTGGGGCAAGTGGATGGACTAGTGCAGGAAGCTTGAATTCTGTCCCAACTAATTCTGCCCAGCAGGGCCATGCCGGCCCTGACGGCCCAGTGGCCAGTGCTCCCAAGGGCGTCCCCGGCTGCAGCAACCCTGGGAACCTCAGCAGTGCCCCCGTGACATACCCTCCTCCCGGAGCCCAGGGAGCGAACAACACTGCTTCAGGGAGTAACAGCCGGGAAGGGATTGGGGGTGGCAATGGGAAGCGAGAGAGATACGCTGAGAACCGGGGTGGCAGCCGCCACAGTCACGGAGAAAGCGGCAATCGGCACGGTGATAGCCCACGACATGGAGACGGGGGTCGCCATGGAGACGGATACCGCTACCCGGAGAGCAGCAATCGTCATGCTGAAGGCCACCGGCACGGGGAGAACAGGCACGGAGGTGGCGGTGGCGGCAGTGGTAGCGGCGGCGGCGGCGGCTGCGGCGGCGGTGGCGGCGTTGGCCGACACGTAGAGGGCCGAGGCACAACTGATGGCCGAAATGGTGAGAGCAGGAAAGAAGGTTGTAATCGTGAGAGCAAGATGGACCCCAAGGTGGACGGCAGCAAGATGGACCCCAAGGTGGACGGCAAGACAGATAAGACAGCTGATGGCTTTGCTGTCCCCGAGCCCCCCAAACGTAAGAAAAGCCGATGGGACAGTTAGAGGGTATGTGAAGTGTGAAACTGATTGTCTTTAATTTTATTTTTAGAAAGATTTTGGTAACTAGATGTCTCAGGGCTGGGTTGGGGCCTAAGATGTGTGGACCCCCTGCCCTTAGTGGATAGCTGGAGCTTGCAGACGTTACTCCTTCATCTGGATCACTTTTCAGATGTTTTCTTGGGAAACTGCTTGGTCCTTGGAAGCAATGAAAACTGGGAGTTTGGGCTCTGGGTGAGTTGTCCTGAGGGTCAATGGAGGACACCTTAGAAGGGCCTTAATAAGGGGCACAAACTCACTCTAGGTTTATACTATATGTAGCATATATTTTTTACTAAAATGTCACCTTGTAAACATCTACAGATAAAATTCTTTTTCTTAGCTGTGTGGCCAGGCAGTCCTTTTTTTTTACCAGTTGGCTTCTGCAAACCGAATCCATGAAGGTGTCAGGGATGTGTGGGACGCACTTCTGTGCTTCCAGACACTTGCTGGGGAGGGCGGGTCTGCTGGGGCGGGCATCAAGGCCCAGATTCCAGCAGGCGCATCCAGCCCTGAGACAGGCAGCGGGGGTCGGGCCCCAGCCACGCTTGAAAGGGAAAAGGTAACCCTGGAGACAGTTCAGGGTTCCCTAGGTGCGACGTGTCACTGACTTTAAAAACAAACCCAATGACAGCTTTTTAAGTGTCTTCTCAGATTTCACTGTATTTTTTTTTTAACTTGCCACAACGGTAGAAAAATCTTTTGCTGAAATGATTGATTTTTGTTGTTTATAAAAGGAAAAGAAATATACATACTTTGCATTTTGTGACTTTGTGAAGGTTTCTTTAAAATGTGCATTCCTTTCTGCTTGCTCTAGTAAACGTTTTACTACTGGGACCTGTGGCTTGTCCGTCATTTCTACTTGATCATGCACATATTAAATGTAGGACTTAGGACGGTATAACCAACCCCTGCTGTGACTCTGTGGGAACTAAATGATCAGAAAAGACATCATCCTGGTTTTATTTAGGTAATAATAGAGGGAAATTTGAGAGCCCCATCTGCCCCAAAATAGACTAATGAATGCTACCCCAGAGCTGAATTTGCCCACTATGATTGTGAAGAGGCATTTTTTCATCCAGTAGTGCATCGTCCTTCCCAGGGTGGGGGGCTGCAGCGGTGCCTGCTCCTCACAGGTGTCTACCCAGCACTGTGGTGACAGGAGGAGGGTGTCCTCCCTCACCACACTTGGGACCCCCGAGAAGTGTCCTGGGCAGCTCCTCTCACTGTCCTCTCCGGCTGCAAGCAAGGGGAAGGCTGAGAAGCAGTTGAGTCGCTGCTCCTGCTAGGCTGTCTTCCCATCAGGGCCTGGCCTGGGCAGTCTGCTCACTTCCGCTTATGTTTTTTCTTCTGCTCCTTCCGCTGCTGGGCTCTTTGGTCCTTCTTCATCCTTGAGTCCACCACCTTAAAATGACCTCTGACCCCAGCAGGCCGCCGCACTTTGCGGCCCACGCCTCTTTTGGCTACAACGTAAGTCACTTGGCGCTTTTCCCTGCCAAGTCCAGCCTTCTTGTATAGACTGTAATGGAAAAGAAAGGTGAGAGCCTTTCTGCCACCCTTCCTAACCCACGTTCCTTGATGGGTGTCCTCCCCCCTTACCTCCGAAGCTGTGCCACTTTCTCTCGCTCCGAGATGTCCACAGTGTTCACCACAGCTTCTGCCTTCTTCTTGGTTTGCTCCAGCTTCTTCAGCATCTGTTTGGGAACCTCCCATCAGGAGGCCGTCTTCCCCACCCCAGTCCCACCCACCCCTAATCGCAAACATCCCCACTGTTTACCCTCCGTTTCTTTCTGGCCTTCGCCTCAGCCACTTTCTTGATGGGACGTGCGTTGATTTCCCGCCAGCGTTTGCGGTAATGCTCCACTTCCTTCTTGTCGATAGGTAGCTGCCGTATCCTGTGCTGCTTTTCCTCCTGCACAAACCACTCTGGAAGCTCCCCCTCGTCCTCATTAAACGTGTACCTAGTCAGAGCAGTGTACCTAGTCAGAGCATTTGTCAATCTCTCGAGCTAGGTCCACAGCCACTCCAGGCGCTCGACAGAAGTCAGCCACATTCCCTCCCACTCTGGGCCACGTCTCAGGATTTCGTGGCTCCCTTACCTGCTGAAGGAATTATCTATGAGGTCTCTCTTAGCCTTTTTTGAAGAGGCAATAACAGCGCCTAGAGCAAGACCTTCAGGGTCCAGTATTCGGTGTTTCGCTAATGTGGAGGAAAATCAAATCTCAGCTACTAACACAGACTTTTGCTGCCTCCCCTCACCCCACTAGGGGCACCACTCTCACCTGGATCCTCGATAGGCACGATCTCAAACCCAGCATCGGCATCTGATTGAGGTCCCCGGCTTCGCTTCTTGCCCCGCTGTGTGTCCCGGCTGTGGAGAAGGGAGGGGTGTATGTGCTGCTCAGGCCCACTGCTGCTGCTCCTCGGCCCTGATTCCCATTGAGCTGCTTGGGGAAGTTCCAGGAATCTGCGGCCGGGGCTATACTGCACACGCCCTCGAGCAAAATCATCAGTTCTTTGGAAGCCCCTGTCTACACTTCCTCTTCATCCCTTCACCATCTGCTGCAGCCACTCACCAGTTTTCATCCTCACTGCTGCTGCTGTCACTGTCTGAGCTGTCATCTCTTTCTTCCCCTCCAACGCCAGTGCTAGCCCCTGTCCCTGAAGGAGACTCTGCCCGCTTAGTGGCCTCTTCTGAGCGCAAGGGAGGTTTAACCTTCACACTGGAAGTCTGCGGCAGTGATGGCGGCTGTGGCTGCCCCTTCCGACGGCTCTTGTGCAGCAGCTGGGCCTGGCTGATCTCCAGGGCCTCGTCTGCGTCATCCTCAATCCCACTGAAGCCACCCTGCAGAAGCGAGAACCTTGAGCCACCTTCATCCAGGGAATGCCGCTTCCCTGCCTGTCTGGGCCTGTCGTTACCTTTGAGAACCACAGGCTGGCCTGCTCTTCCTGCAGCGCTGCCTTTTCCTCCAGGGGCACCAGCAGGGGATTCTCTTCCTCCTCTGTTTTATCGTCATCTGCTTCAGCAAACTGTACACTGTAGGCCCCAGGAAAGGGGGGGTCAGTGTCCTGGAGGACTTGCCCCCACCGCTCCCCCCCCAGCTCTGCTCCAGGACTCAAGCTGAGTCAGCACCCCTGCACCATACTCCCGTTACCGCTTTTGGCGCGTCAGGCTCTGAGGTCCTCCAACTCCCGCCAGCTCCTCTGAATCCAGGTCGCTATCCAGAGATGCATCAGTATCATCCTCAGCATCGGACACATAGATGTCGTCTCTCGGCAGATCAGACAGAAACGTGTCTGCAGCACGCATGTCCCCTTGTGTCACCTCCTCTAACAGCTGAATTTTGACAGAAAAACAGATCCAGAAGCACTTAAGAGGAATCTTCGTTTTTCCTGTATCCGTTACCTTAGTCTGTGGTCAGCAACACTAGGAAATACACTGTAACAAGTAAACTACCTCCTTTTACAGGTGAACAACATAGGGCTGTTTCTAAATACCCCTCGTAGGCCTGGTCCCTGATCTGTCCCACTCAGCTGCCTCGTCTTCAGTGGTAGCAGAACAGGTTTATGGAAAAGTATCCCATGGTCTAGAAAGTGTCAAAAAATCCTAAAAGGTTCTAACCCATCATTTTTCTCTGAAAACGACTCAGAAGCTACCTCATCCCTTTGAGGATACTATCTCCGTTTTGTTCCCACTGTGTGTGTTCCCCCACAATGTACATTGAATAGGAAGAACTGTTGCGCTCAGAAACCATCAGCTTCCAAGTCTGTTTTCTCTTGGCGAAGACAGTCTTGCTATTTCTTAAGAGCTCGTTATCTACCAGGGATTACACTTGCTTGTCTTTCTCCTCACAGAACGCTAGGAGGCAGGGACTGCGCTGCCTTGCGGATGGAACCTGAGGCCCAGCCTAAGTGGCAGGCTGCACCATGGCCCTATGCTCTCCTGCCTTCCTGCACAGCAAAGATGCCCGGCTGCTCTGTGCCACACAGAGGCTTGACTGGCTTGTGACACTGCTTTGTTCAGGAAAAGAAAGTTCTCCAGTATTTAGCAGTGACGGGGACACCATCACACATGTCGATAACCCCAAGCGAAGGCCTTTGCTTCCTGCAGTGTGCCTTCTAGTCACAAAACAGTAAGATGATACCATTGCCTTAAATCTTCCTAATTTCATCATTTTAGCGTATGTTCCCTCTGGTCTTGAGATGCGAGGCTCCTGTTTTCCCAATCCCCCCTTGCCAAATCCCTCACGGTTGAAGACCACAACCACAACTACCATCACACTCCACAGCCTGACCCCAGCAGATCCACTATCCTCAATGTGCCCCAACCCCACCTCACCTGGTGACCACGGATGGTGCGCAGGGAGAACATGCCAGTCTCCCCTTCATCTGCAATGGAAACCCCAGGCAGATCCATCTTCAGCTCCACGCGCTCCCTCTGCTTTCTCTGCTCCCGCAGAAGTTTCTTTTTCTTCCTAAAGTGTAGGTGGAGAAATAAAAGCACGAGGTTTCCTCTCTCTGTCTTCCCCACTCCACTTTCACACACTTAGTAACTCTGGCAGGGGTCCCCATATTCCTCCCCAGCTTCCCTCACCTCTTTAGTTCTGCCACCTCCTGGGCCTTCATCTCTGCAAGAGTTCGATTCAGTTGTTCCTCCTCCTCCTCCTCCTTAGAGAGCTGCATTGTGGTTGTTGACTCATCACCCTCCTCCTCTCCCGAGCTAAGGCTGGCAGCAAAGTCCAAGAAGATCCCAGATTATTTTCCCAGGCACTTCCCCAACATCAGCAACACTTCCCTGGTTTAGTTCCTTCCTCACCTGATATCCAGCGCTTTTGCTTGCTCTTTCAGCTTCTTGGCCACATAGCGCCGAAGCTTGGTTCTCCAGTTCAGTAGGGACCTATGCCGGGAATACCATTACTGGCATGACCATCTCCCTGTTTCAGGTCCACACCCCAAATCTTAGATGTATGTAAATCCCAGGGATCAAACGCCTCCCCCAGCATCATGGCCTTCAGAGGCCTTTCCCTTCATTGGGGCTCCTGGTGTACCCACCTCCACTCTGACCCCCAACCCCACAGCGTACCTAAGCTCCTTACGGCCAAGCACTTTGATGTCCTGACAGCATGAACGTATGTCCTCAGTGGTAGCTGGATGCTGTGCCAACTCTTCATCATCCAGCGAGATCTTAGGAGGAGGAAAAGGTGTAAGGGGAGAGTTTCGAGCCATGTTCCTGGGACATCCTTATAACCATCAAATCTGAAGGCTCACCTCACTGGCTTTGGAGAGAAAGTCAACAGGGTTGGCAGCTCGGAGGAAGTCAGTAACTGAGGTACGGTGATAAAGTGTGAGATCACCCTCGGCATAGCCTTCAGCCTTAAGAAGGAAAATAAAGTGGAGCAGTCCCTTCTGGGGATGTCTACAGGACCCCCCAGGCCAACTTCCCCAAAGCTTCAGAACACAAGGGGCGCACTATTCCCTAAGCATACCTTCGGCTTCTTCTTAGTGACCAGCTCAGTAACAGTCTTGGCCTGAACTTCAACCTCCTTGAAGGCAAACTTAGGGTCAAAGAATTTACTGTCGACCTTGTCAGGGGCCAGGAATCCTAAGACAACAGGCTGTGTGAGGACACATGCTTTGGTAGTTGCAGACTGGCGCAGAAAGGAGAGAGACTCACCCTGACAGATGACAAAGATCTCTGCAGATTCATGGCGAGAAGCTTGGGGCTTGGTGGCCTGGACGCGGTGGAACAACTGCTGAAAGATCCACAGCAGGGGCTGATAGTCACGGGAACGGAACACCTTTGTGATGAAGCAGCCACCGCGGGCCAGAAAATCACAGGCCAGACGCAGAGCCATCAGTGTCAAATGGGCTGTGGGAGAGCAACAGGTGAGGGTCTCTGCAACCTGAGAAGGTAAGCCCACCCCCACCCTCATCTCGATGCCCCCCACTCCTGGCACCTTGAGAGTAAGCATCATGAACCCAGCTTGCCCCGACATTGGGTGCCCCATCATTGAGCACAACATCAACTTTCCAGGTCTTCAGCTCCTTCCTCAGGGCCTACAGAGAAGTAAAGGGATTGGAGCAAAAGAAACAGGAATGGCAAACAAGGGATTCCCTGGTCAGCCACCTGTCCACCTTAATCATCTCGTGCTTACCAGGGGCCAAAGCCCAGGCACGGGGGGTGGAATGGAAAATAACACTTCTCTATCGTCATGGAGCGTAGCTGCCTAGATTTTATCCACTACAAAGGATTTCATTAAAGATGCCTATGCCAACATCAAACACCTCACTCCTGACCCTAATCAAGGTTAAGGTGGATACTACGAATATTAGAGCCATCACACAGGCATGGCTAAAGGCACAGCACACAGGACAAACCTTGTCTGAGAGCACTTGGATGAGAAGCAAGTACGTGGGTATTTGCATATAAAACCGAAAAAAAAGGGCTCCAATTACCTGCCTACAACGCTCTGTCGTGATGTCCTCCTGGAGTGTTACCACATTGGGAAGGGGCTTGATGGGAACCAGGTCCACTCCTGGAAGAAATCAAGGGAGAGTATTTCAGAAGGCTGCATCCTGCAGGAAGGAAGCAATAACCCAACAGTCAGTCGCTCACACTCCCAACGCCCTAACATACCAAGAAGACCCACCAACCACTTACCCACAATGAGGCTGGACACAGGCATAAACTTGGCAGCCACCTGCAGCCTGTGAAAGAACAGACAATCAGACACCAGGGGCTGTCCCAAGTCCCGAGGGAAGACGCTCTTTCAGCCCCATGACAGTTCTGCCTGCAGAGCGCAGTCACCAGCACACGTCCCAGGAAGCATTTCACGCCTTTCCCCATACTGAAGGAAGGAAACGGCACCCAAGCTTTAGGTGAAACTGCGTTCTAGGGAACAGAACGACAGATGGCCGGTACCGCTGCACGCCCCCTCTCCACGGCCCATCCGGCCGCCACCGCAGCGGCCCCGGCCACGGGTTACGCACCATCCCCCTGGGGCTGCACACAGGTCCAACAAGGCTCGGGCTTTCTGCAGGAACTGAAAGCGGCGATTGAGCTGGATCAGCTTGAAAGCAGAGCGGGAACGATAACCTGGGGGCGGCGACGAAACAATGAAGTCCCCGGAGAACTCCGCGATCTGAAAGCCCACCCCGCTGTGGCGGAGGGGCGTCGGGTGAGCGGCGTTCGCTCGCTGGCGGGGCGGACTCACCGGTCTCCTTCGCCAAGTGGTAGAATTTGTCCCGCCGGCTCTTCCCGACTTTGCCCTTCTTGCCCATGGCGGAGGGGGAGAGTCACTCAGCCGGAGGAGAAGGCAGAAGGTGGGGATCTCTGCCCAGAGCGCGGGATTCCGCTCTCCGTCTCCCGGGTGCCAGCACTAGCACACCGGCAGGCCCCACGCCGCCCGCTCGCAGCCGGCGCCGTTCTCCACACTAGGAGCTGCACATGGAAGCCGCAAACGCGCTCGCGCTTCCGCTTCCGCTGCTTGCGTCCCCGGCTTCAAGTTTTCCGCCATTTTGAGCGTGGCTACTTTTTTTTTTTTCTTCCATCCTCTCCTCCCGATCTTGGAAGTTGGAAGTTGGGTCAGGAGGGGAGATACTTTAACTAAACTCTTCTTTAGTTAGCCAAGCCGAATTCTGTGCGCAAGGCTCCCGCGCCGTCGCAGCCCCCGCCCCCGGGGACCCCAGCTTGTCGGCGTCCCGCCCCTTGACCCGGAACCCTTCGCCGGTGGCTGCCGGCCGCCGCTTCTGCGCCTGCGCGTCCGAGCGGCTCGGATGCCGGCGGTCTCCGCTCAAGAGGGAAGATGGCGCTGGACGGGCCAGAGCAGGTAAGGCGCCGGGGGCGGCCGGCGGGGACCTGGGCTGCGCGCGGAGCGGACCCGACCCGAGGCGGCCGCCGGCGCGGGCAGGCGGGGCTGGTGGATCGGGGCTGAGTTAGCCAGCGGAGCCTGGACCTGCCTGGAACCGGATCTGCTGTGTCAGCGCCGCCCCCTGCGGGTCAGAGCTTGGCCGGGAGGGAGGCGGGGAGGAGCGCAGGAGCGGAGGGCGCGGGAGTGACGCGCCGGGGTCGCGGGAGGCCGGCGCCGGTTCGGTCTCCTGGCCGCCTGTGCTGCTCACTCCTCGGGGCTCGACGGCGCTGAGTCCATACAGAGCGCTTCCTTGTGCATTGTCTCTGGAAGACTCGGGAGGTAGGAGGGGTCCTCTCCGCGTTTAGTCCAGTCATGGCTTGGCAAGGAAGGGTCTGAGATGGAGTGAGGGTTGGAACTCAGACCTTAAAGCCTCTCAATTCCGAGCGGGAGGGCTTGGTCGCTTGGAAGTCCAGCCTGTTATTTAATGATTACGCCGTGTCTTTTTAAGATGGAGCTGGAAGAGGGAAAGGCAGGCAGTGGACTCCGCCAGTACTATCTGTCCAAGATTGAAGAACTCCAGGTGAGGACGGTGGAGGGGATTTCTGCAACCCTCGTAATTCTCATGGAGGTGTAGTGGGCAAAGTTTATTCCTTTCTTTCTAGTGTTCAGAATAGTGTTCATATCATTAGTAGAGAACTGATTGTGTAAGTTAACATTTGGTTCTCTGTAGTTAATCAGCATTAGCGGTTTGTTTTTTTCAAGGGTCAAATTTTAACCAAAAACGTTCCCCTAGCCAAAGGCTTTTTGGAAGAATCCTGAACCGGAGGGCTTCTTATAAAAGGGAATGCGTGGACTCAGTGTGTGAGATTTAGCAGTGAGAGTGTGAGACAGAATGGAAGAATCTGGACCACACTGACTCTGTACAACTGAATGGAAAGCAGCTCCATATTCTAGCCTAGAGAGCAGGGGTCAGAAATACGGGAGATTAAATTGGTGAGGAAAGCGGTGAGGAAATTGCATAAAATCCAGCTATAGTTGCAGGTATTGTAGGTGGCTTGCCGTTTTTGAAATGTTTCACGGGCGATTTCATTTGTTTCTCATAATGAACGAAAGGAACGGGGCAGGGTAGGGAATGCTACACCCACCTGCATTTTGATGAGCGAGCTAGACGCGTCCGTTACTTTTCAGCATTCCCTAGCCGGTTATGGTGGTAGTGGGGCTAGAATTTAGGCTGTTGTTTTGGCTTTGGGTTTTTGTTTTGTTTTTGTTAAACATCTTTTTAGTTGTTTACCCAAGAACTGGGGTATAGGCCAGAGGTGCTGCAGGGGATGTGAGAGGATTCACCAGAGACAGAGTGGGGAACAGAAGAGTCAGGCAGCAGACACTGCCTGAAGTACATTGCTGAGAGGAGCAGTGGACAAGACTGGAAATATCTGCTGTGCCATGTGGGTTACCTCCTTGGCCAGGGAACGAACTCATGCTGGGAGTGTTGCAGTGGCTGCCAATCTGCCAATCGCTTCATAGTGCTGTGCTTTAACCCTTTATGCTACCAGGGAGGGTCCTAGAATTTAGGGTTTTTGACTCGAACATTTTCCTACAATGCCATCTTACTGTTTATAATGGACGACACGAGTCTGTAGTAAGTTTTCCCTTAGGATTTATTGTTCTGACCCACCTGATCAGAGAGCTGTCCCACACTCCACAGGGACTTCTGGAGAACAAGGCATGGTCATTGGGGTCATATTTGAGCATCTGAAGCAACATACAGGTTCCCTGTGTCATTCCTTCTCTCGGCTCATACTTCTGGTCTTAACGAAGGTCCTGTTTTCTGTTTTCTCCCGTTCTCTGCAGCTGATTGTGAATGATAAGAGCCAGAATCTCCGGAGATTGCAGGCACAAAGGAATGAACTTAATGCAAAAGGTGAGGCAGAGGGATGGCAAGGCTGCAGGGAGGCACTTTGAGGTCTGATTGTTGAGCTCTCCCTAGGGTGGACTTCATAGTGGTACTATTTATTCCAGTCCAAGGTCATGTTTACATGGTCCTAAGGCTTATTGTAACCTTAAAGGCATCAATTTTTACTTCTGTGGCCATTTTTTTGAAAGTGGCATTTAGTTCATGGATATTGAATGGGGGGTGGGAGGAGTGAGGACGCACCAGAGCCGGGGTGACCATGACGTCTGTTCGCCATCTAGTTCGCCTGTTGCGGGAGGAGCTACAGCTGCTGCAGGAGCAGGGCTCCTACGTGGGGGAAGTGGTCCGGGCCATGGACAAGAAGAAAGTGTTGGTTAAGGTACAGGTGTCCTCTTGTGTCCAGCCTGTGAGAACACTGTTCTGTCATGGTGCTCTGGGGCTTAAGGGTCTTTCTGGGGATTGTGGGAGCTTGGGATTTTGTGGCTGTCAGGGAAGGTCATCATGAGCCCTTGTGTTCCCAGGTACATCCTGAGGGCAAGTTTGTCGTAGACGTGGACAAGAACATCGACATCAATGATGTGAGTGTAACGGGGGAGGTGGGAGATTGGGGTCAGCTCCCCCCTCACTCTTTCCTGAAATGCCTCACTTGCCCAGGTGACCCCCAATTGCCGGGTGGCTCTAAGAAATGACAGCTACACCTTGCACAAGATCCTGCCCAACAAGGTAGACCCCCTGGTGTCCCTGATGATGGTGGAGAAAGTGCCAGACTCAACTTACGAGATGATTGGTGGCCTGGACAAGCAGATCAAAGAGATCAAAGAAGTGATTGAGCTGCCTGTGAAGCATCCCGAGCTCTTCGAGGCGCTGGGCATCGCACAGCCCAAGGTGAGAGGCAGAGTGTCCCTGGGAGGCCCACGCGCTACTGTGTGCCGCCTGCCCGAGGCTGGGGTGGGCTCTGGGAATAGACTGCCGCCTGCGTACGCCGGCCCTCCCCACTGGGGGAGAAGGTTGCCAGGGCAGGAGGTGGTTTGGGTATAGGCCGTTTGGTATGTCTAGCATAGAACTTGCCTAGAATGAGCCCCAAGTCAGTGCTTATTGAATGAAATGAGACAGCTGGCTTTCTGGCTGAGTCCAGTTTCTCTTCAGGGCGTGCTGCTGTACGGACCCCCAGGCACTGGGAAGACTCTGCTGGCTCGGGCTGTGGCCCATCATACGGACTGTACTTTCATTCGTGTGTCGGGCTCTGAACTGGTGCAGAAATTTATTGGGGAAGGTAACCAGCCAGGAACCCGAAAACCAAGTGGTGGTGGGCTGGGGTGAGGGCAGGGAGCCATCAGCTCCTTAACTCCCGTTTGGCCTCCGCACAGGGGCAAGAATGGTGAGGGAGCTGTTTGTCATGGCCCGAGAACACGCCCCGTCGATCATCTTCATGGATGAGATTGACTCCATCGGCTCCTCGCGGCTGGAGGGGGGCTCCGGAGGGGACAGCGAAGTGCAGCGCACCATGCTGGAGCTACTCAACCAGCTGGACGGCTTTGAGGCCACCAAAAATATCAAGGTTAAGGCCGTGTTCGGTGTGGGAGAGAGCAGCTGTGGGAAGACGCTGGATGGCAGGCAGCTTGAGGAAGCCTCTCCATGTCTCCACACAGGTGATCATGGCTACGAATAGGATTGATATCCTGGACTCTGCGCTGCTTCGCCCTGGGCGCATCGACAGAAAAATTGAATTCCCACCCCCCAACGAGGAGGTTTGTGGTGGGCAGGCCCTGGGGCTGGCTTGGCTGTGCTGCAAGGCTGTGGGGCTCAAGCTTTTCCTCCCCCCTCCCCAGGCTCGGCTGGACATTTTGAAGATCCATTCTCGGAAAATGAACCTGACCAGGGGGATCAACTTGAGAAAAATTGCTGAGCTCATGCCAGGAGCATCAGGGGCTGAAGTGAAGGTAAGTGGTGTGCCCTGGGGAAGGGGCACAGACGCAGGGCGCACTGGGTTCAGGCACACAGCCCCAACGCCCGCCGTCCTCTCCCTCTCAGGGCGTGTGCACTGAGGCCGGCATGTACGCGCTGCGGGAGCGGCGAGTCCACGTCACCCAGGAGGACTTTGAGATGGCGGTAGCCAAGGTAAGCAACTCCCTCTCTGCTGTGCCGCCGCCGCTGCGGGGCAGTGGGCATGGGGAATGTTCACCCAGATTATAACTTTATGGCCTCTCCCACAGGTCATGCAGAAGGATAGTGAGAAAAACATGTCTATTAAGAAGCTGTGGAAGTGAAGTGGCTGACTGCTGCGTGGGTTGCTCAAATAAAGTTTTGCGGGACGAGCCCTCCAGGACTTCAGTCTGTTACTGAGTGGCTGCGCTGCCCAATGACCAGGTCTAGGTACCACCAATAAACAAAAGGATTTATTTGGAATTTTCCAAACCTGCCAGAAGTGGCACCTTTGCACGCCCTAGGCCCACCCTCCTTACCAAGCTCCAAAGGGCAACAGTCTTCCCCCCTCTTCCCTTCACTGCCCTCCACCAAACACCAACACCCATACTTCAGCCACACCAGAAAACTGGAATCCCCTCCCTCCAGGAGGCTTTACCACCCTGGGCCCAAGTAGCTGGGGCAGCAGCCCTCTGCTTCCCAGGAGATGATGGCGGCTAGAGCCGCTTGCATAGATTGAGGAAAGAAAACAAGGGGGCACCAAACAGGGCTCCCTGAAAGACCCCAACTTGCCCCCGTACAAAAAAAGTGGCTCCCACATAGAAAAATCTGCTCCCCAAATAGTGCAAATACCCAAAGGAAAAAAACCAGCAGCGAGGCTGGGTTTGTAGGAATGGCAAAGAACTTTGGTTTAGAAAGGCTAGAAGAGGGGGAGCTGTGCTCCCCCTCTTTCTTGCCCAGCTCCCCTTGCCCCAAGGGGGAGTCTGTAAACAAGCAAAGCCAGTGGCCTTTGGTTCTGAAATGTCTCTGGGGCAAGTCAAAGCACAGCCTCCAGCAGTCCCGTGGGCCTGCCTGCAGGGGGCAGAAGGACTGATGTGAACCCAGTTAAAGACAACGTGTAAAGTAAGTACTAAGGCTTTGGGGACCAAGCAACAAGGGCTATCACTATGCTTAACGCAACTACAGCTGGGGAGCAGAGGGTGACACACACCCCTCACCCCATCCCTATCCTACATGCCTGCGGCCCCAGACAGTGGTCCCCTTTCAGGCTGGGGGGCTCCTGGGGCTGGGAGAGGAGGGATCCCTGAGCAGTTAGGTCAGGCGGATTCCCAGCACCTGTTCCAGTTCCTGCCTTCGCTGCTGCACCTAGAGAGGAGAGAACAATGGCTCAGGCCTCTGCAGCTCGCAACCACAGGAAGCACACGGCAGAACCGCCTTACCTTGGCAAAGATGTGCCTCCCCACTGCTTCCTGGGCCCAGGGCTGGTGGTAGAAAGCGGCTCGCCTCTCCTCCTCAGGGTTCCCAATTACATCAGTGATGATCTGCAAGAGCAGAGGAAGCTGCAGCACAGTCGTCGCCGACCCCCCCCCCCCCCCCCCCCCCCCCGCACCGCTTAAATGGATCCGCCTCAGACTCAGGGAAGGACCGCACCTTGAGGTCACGGCGCTGGGAGCGCAGCCATTCCTGGATGAAATCCTGGGGGTCAGTGCTGAAGCTGAGCATGAAATCCCTCTGGGTCTTCAGCTGGTTGATGGACTCAATGGTCTCATGGATCTGGGGGAAGAATGCACAAGTCAGGCGAGCCCATCCCTGGAGGGTGTCTCCAGGCCTCAACCCAAGGGGCTGGGCCAGACCCTGACCCCACAGTATGACAGGAAAATAGCTCTGAACCTGCACACCCCCACAGGAGTGCCCCCCCACCCACCCACACACAGGTGGCCAGGGGCCTACCTTGACATCAAGGGAAGCAATCTCCTGCTGATTGGTGGTAGAAGCCAGGAAATTGCTCATCTGGGCCTTGAGCGGGTCATCCACCTCCACATCGATGTCATAACAGGCCGTCTTCTTCTGGTCGTTAGGGTCCACGCTGCAGGTGGCACACAGCAGGGACAGTGAGCACAGCTGGGTCCACTCTGCCCGCCGGGCCAAGCCTGCCGCTTCTGACTAGGTCAAGCCAAAGGTAAAATGCTCCCATTTAGGGCCTTCCCGTACCTCCCCTTCCACTTACCTAATGACGTGGTTGATAACAATGGGGTCTGGGTGCTGCAGTAACCCCGCCAGCTTCATGGGGATCTCGGAGAAACGGAGTCGGCCACAGCTGAAGATCTGCAGTGAGTGGAGCACAAGGGGGATGTGGCCCACCCAAGTCAGGGAAGAATGTGACCAAGAATGGCCAGGTGGGGTTTGCGAGTAGTGGGCCGGGCTTAGAGGGGCACGGCTTGGGGCTGACCTGGCGGAAGTAACGGTTGCAGTTGATGTACTCGCGCTCATGCCCATCCTGCAGCTGGTTGTGTTTGATGTAAAGCCACAGGGCCTGCATGATGGCAGCTCTCGTCTGTGTGTGCACCCCCAGCAGCCTCGCCAACCGGGGGTCCAGCTTGTACTGGGGAGGCTGGAGAAGGGAGTCGGGAGGGGTTCTCAGGACAAGCAAAGCAGAGTAGGGCAGGAACAGAAGGGCTTGCGAGAGGAACCCCTTCCCTCCCCCGCTGGCCCCTGTGGCCCCAGGACATTTGTCACCTGATGATCCAGCATGAGCAGAAGGGTGCACTTCACATTGAGGTCTCCAGGTCTTTTCACCTGGAAGCCGTCTGTCTCCTGGGTGGTGGGCATCCGATGCCACTGGCAGAGAGGAGGGGAGCAGAGTTCATCACCATGGGGTCACCAGCACGTCAGCCTGGCTTCCCCGTGCCCGGGTTCACTCTCACCTCCACCAGGTGGTTGTCGGGCCCGTAGAGTTCCTTGTCCAGCTCAATGACTAGGCTCTTAAAGAACGAAGAAAACTTTCTCTTCTGTTTGCTAGGCTGAGGTGAGAAGGGATGCGCAGTAGGAGTGTTACTGACCTCTAAAACCTATTACACCAAGCCCCAAAAGAATTACTTCAGTCCTGGAGCCAGGGCACTGAGGATTCTCGGGCCCCAGAGGAAGCAGCGAAAAGAGACTAGAGGCAGAGTAGGGCCCTGCGGCCAGCCCACGTCCAGCTAGTACCAGGCTAAACTGCAAAGGGTGCCCCTCACGCCACTCTGCTGCCCTCTGCAGGGAACCTGCTGGAATAACCACAAAGACCAGTCCTCCCTCGCTTGGTACACAACACCCTCTCCTCAGGGAAGGCTTCTCCCAAAGGGCCCAGTTTTAAACCACTTGGCCTGCCTCCCCTCCAGAAAAGTCCTTCCCCAACTCACATCATCCAGCAGTTTGCCCTCCACTCGCAGTTCCCAGGAAGCCACCTTGTCTGCTGCGGGGGTTCCCCCGGGGGTCCCTGCAGTTCCCGCAGCATCTCCTTCTGCCTTGCTGGGACTGAATGTGTTGGAAATATAGATCCGCAATTTCCGCTTTTGCTAAAGGGAGAAAGACAGCCAGCTAGAGGCAGAGCAACAAGCTGGGAAAATGCCACAAAACCCTGGACTCGCTCAACATCAACACTAAAGGCCAGGCATCTTCCTGGAATTTCCACTTCAAGGCTCTCTTGATTTTAGCAGAGCGCGGGGGACGACGACGACACAGATGCCAGATGCACCACTGACAATTCCAACAGAGGGAATCATTGGCGTGACAGGCACATGCAGGGTGTATCGAGCAAACCAGAAGCCTGACTTGTATCTTAAAATGAAACTCGAAAACACACACATCACCACCTCCAAATAGCCTCAACTAGAAAGCTGCCACTGCTCAGGGGACTGTCCTACATCTTTATTCTTCTAAAAAGAGAGAAGAAAAAAGCTCATCCCTGTAGGGATGGGGAAGGGAACAAATCACCCTCCTCTCCCCACTTAGGGCCGCCATTCAAAGGATGGACATTTTAAATCACGGCCAGGATCCAGAAGTACATGTATAAATATCTAAACAAACATGTCACAAACTACATTCACCACCACAGCGAGGACTTGGTGACTGAAGTAGAATCATCGCCACATTTTGTATTTCATTAAAAACATGCTGGCCCTACATTAAATGGATCCATGCCATAATGGCCTGCACCCTGGTGAAAAGTCTTGCTCTGACCCAACACAGGCCTGGCCCAGCCCCTGGAAAGCAGGCCAGGGAGAGGCAGAGGCAGAGGCAGAGCCGCTGGGAGGGGCCGGGGCTGCACGCACCGTCAGAGGCTTTTTGATGGCCTCCTGGATCTCCATCCGCTTGCGAGCAATGGTCTGGTCCAGCTTCCGCTCAAAAGCCAAGAGATCCATGTACGCCTGAGACTCCGGGACAAGTTCCCTAATCTAGAGGATGGGAGGAGTGCGTCAGCTTGTTTCAGCCACAGCCTAGCTCCTCCTGCCCTATCCCAGGGCTGGAGACCCAGATCCACCCACAGCCAGCCAGCCGCTGGGCAGGCCTCCCAGGCCGCCTCCAACATACTCACTCGCTGAGGTAGAACCTTATCTGCCATCTTCCTCCTTTTTAACCTGGGGAGAACAGAAACCAGTGATCCAAAGGACATCACCATGTACCCCCCTATAGTCCTAGGGTCCCCAGGAGAACCAGGAGTGTTCCTTAGTCATGCAGCTCTGAGGACAGAAGGCAACCCCCAGTTACCACTAGAGCTGTCCTAGGTAGCAGGGAGGGTGGGAGAAACAGGGTGGTCTTACCCCCGGCGCTGGGCAGGCATCGGGGGCTGGGCCTGGGGCACGAGCAGGCGCTTTCGGAATGGGTCCATCATGGTGGGTGGCATGCCGGGCCGAAGTGGAGCAGCTGTGCCAAATGGGGAGCCGGCAGGGGGTCCCACCTGCAAGCCAGCCATGGGCATCCGGCTCCCAGGTGACATGCCAGGCCGCTGGGGAAAGTGAGCCAATGGGGGCGCATAGGTCAGCGGCAGGGTCCTACGGGGCCCATAGCCCATTCCCTCCATCCCGCTCCTCAGCCAGGTCAGGCCCAGAGCAGCACACTGTGGAGCCCGCTGAGCCTGGGCTGGAGGGGCAGGAACAAAGGGGAGCAGGCGCCTGAGAGCAGAAGTGTAAACCACACCTGCCCCACCCCCTTCAACCGCCCTGGCAGCCGTGCCAGCGAATGAGGCCTGCCAGAACCCAGAGGGTGGGCGGAGAATCCTGCCAGCAGAGGGAAGGGCCTGGGGGAGTTTTTCAGGGCCCACAGCCACCTTCCAGCCCCAGCATGCTCTGCCCTGGCTCCCTGGGACCAGCAGGCTTCCAGGCACTCTGGGGGCCCTCAGGTGGTGCCAGCATGTGCTCTCTTCTCCCCCAACCCGAGGGACCAGTGGGGTACCGGGAGGGGGGAGTGGGATGTGAACGGCCCAGTGCTGAGGCTGAGGACAGGCCAGTAGGCCGGCAAGCCTATCAGGGCGCGGCACGCAGGTGAGCAAGCTCCAGCAGGCGGGCCTGGAGCATGTCCCAACTGGTGGGGGTGGCCTCGGGCAGAGCGTGGAGACCATCTGGTCACCATATGGCCCCTATCACACCACTGGACCCTTCGCTCACCGCCCTGCTGCCCGACTCCTAGCCCTATGCCGGAAGACCCCCAAGAGGGGCGCTGTAGCTCCTGATGGCCTGTGGCTGAGAGCAGCTGGCACTGGACTTTGCTGTGGTCCATGTACCACCTGGGGTGGGCTCAGGCTTAGTGCAGTCCCCACAACCCCAAACTCGAGCATGGCAATAAGATTACCTAGGAGGCATGGATCAGAGCCAGAGGGGGGCAGAAAGGGTCTCTTTAGAAGTCCGCCAGGGGTTTCCCACTGAGGTCTAGGTCCCCCTCTGGGAGAAACTTCAGCGCCCCCCCCCCCTTTGCTATAGCTGCTGCCTGCAAGGCCTGTTTGGCAGCTCTGCCTTGAACACACTGTCCCTGGCAGCCTCACAGGGCTGGCCCCAGGGCCCAGATTATGCAACCAGCACAACCAGCCAACCAAGTCAGACTGGGAGGGGACTCAGACCAAATCAAAGGACCACCCCCCACCTCTAAGCCAAGAAGATGAAATTCTTCTCCACCACTTCCTCCAGCACACCCAACCCATGTTCTCACCAAAGGGTCAAATTTGGGACCAGATGCAGAGATGGAGGGAAACCTGACCCAAGGCAGGGATGGGGAGGGCGGAGAGGGAGGAGGAGGAGGGTGGGAGGCAGTACTTAGAAGAGTGGAGTTAAACATGTGGGTGCTGGGACCTCAGGAGCTCTGCCACAAGTCTCTCCTCATCAGGAAGAGATTCTTCTGAGCTGTTGAAATGCAAAAGCCAGCCTGTTTCTCTGCCTCAATGAAGCATGGCCAGAGACGACAGAAAGACTCGTGTGGCCACAGCTGTAACAGGCCCCAGCCAGCCAGGACTGGAGTTCTTCCATGCAGCGTATGTGCAGGACGAGAGCTGCAGATGCCCTGGGACCTGCAGAATGTGCGTGAGAGCCCTGTGGTCCCCAGGAGCTACTCACTAGGGCCTTCAGCAGGCCGGCTCAGCACCATCCAGCCCGCCCAGGCAGGTGCGTGCTCTAGCAACAGGAAGTCCCAAGACAAGGCAGCAGGCAGGGCCTCCAGGCCCCTCCCAGGCCTCTGCTCCAGACTTCCCTGTGCCTCTCACAAGGGGCCCAGGCTTGGCCCAAGAGGGAAAGGCTGCTTAGAGTGCTTGAGGTCCCTCCTGGCCTTGCCAACTCCACACCTGGGTTTTGAAGCACCCGTTTTAATTCTGCCTTTTGAAAAAACCAGCCCAGAACTAAAAAGGAAAAAGGCAGTCCAGAACGCTCAGGCCTGCAGCAGGGCTAGGTGAGCCTGGCTGCGCGCCCTGAGCCTGCAGCAGACATACATGCCCCTCCCGAGCCCAGCACCGGCCTGCGACCGGCGCCCCGAGCTCCAGGGCAGCAGGGGCAGGAGGCCGGGCGTGATGCTGCCTCCGCCAAGAGCAAGCTCTGCCCTGCTTCCAGGCTGGGGCCCCTCATGCTTCTGGGGGCTAGGTACCCCTCCACACGCAGAAAGTAATTTGAAGTCTCTGGATGAGCTCAGCAACCTCTACTGTTTAGTTTCTGATAGCCCCTCCTTGACTGGCGCACAGCTAGAGCCAGTCTTCAGGGAGGGGCGTCCTCACCCCCTTCCTTTCAATAGGTTACCCTTTTGGCCAACGTGGGCCCTCACATCCTCGATCAACTCCAGCTCATCTACACTCTGACAGGAACCGCTTTGGTTCTCAGAGCTCCAGTCTCCTTTCCTAAAAGCCAAAAAATTGGGTTTGGAAGGATGCCAAGCACGAGCCTCTTCAAACTCAAGTCAAAATGAAACGGGTTCTTCCTCCCCCATCCACCTTTACAGCCCCTCCTGGAACAAGATGGGAGCGGGGTGCAGGGGATAAGATGCTGGACGCAGCGAGGCTCAGTGTCTGTCCACCTTCCCCACTCCTAGTATCCCAGGCTACCCCTTCAGCCAGCTCCAGCTCGCCACTGCCACGGTCACTCCTACACGTCACTGTGAAGTCCTCCTCTCTGGGGCTTTCTCCATGCCTCTCTTCCCGTAGGTTGCAAGCTGAAAATACTGAAGAGGTGCCTGTCTGTTCCTTAGATCTTCCCAGGCCACAGGCCCACAGCAAGGCTCCAGGGCCCAGTCTCAGCTAGTGGCACCAAGGGCCCCGACGATTCCTGCAGGGATCCCTCAGCAGCACCTCTGGCCCATGAATTCCCAAGGGGAGAGGAAGACTAAAAAGATGGGCCCCAGCTGGGGACCCTGAACCAGGTGTGTGGTGATCAAAACCCACACCCTTTGTTTTCTTTAGAGGGCGGGAGGGGGATGATGGACGCCAGGAAAATCAGTGCCTCTGGTGAGCATCTCTAAGGGGTCCTGAGAGAAGATGCACAAGAGGATCCATTTCTGAGACCTCTGCTTGGAGACAGGAGGGAACAGGAAACCCAAGCTTGTTTCCTTCCTTCCTTCTTGCGAGAAGCCACTGCCAAATGCCAGGGCACATGGATATGGCATCTTCAGAACCTAAGGACTAAGTCAAGGTGGGGTGGGAGCTGGGGGCAATTCCCAAGCAATCTGGGTAACCAGAAACAACGGGATGGGGGGGAGGTTGATGAGCGTCCCCAGCAGGGTCAGGCTGAGTTTCTCACACACTGACTGTAAAGACCCAGTCTACCCTCGTGGCCTGAGAAGCTCTCTTCCCAGCCGAGCTCCAGAGGGGTCGGGCAGGCCCTTTCAAGCAACTTCCCAAGGCTTCTCCAGCCCCAGACCAGCGGGCGCGCAGCGCAGCCGCTCTGCTCCTGCAGACTAATCAACTCCCGGACAACATGACACCAGGCAGAGAGCCAAAAACAAAGTCTCCCCACACTGGGCTGGGCTTCCTCCTCCCGCGAGGTGCCACTGCCGTCTCTGCTCTACCCTAGAGTCACCCCCTGCGCCGCTCCCGGCCTGCCCCGGACAGGCCCGAATCCCCGGCGCATCCTGCGCTCTGGGGCCTGCGGGCAGCCTGGCCAGGGTCCTTCCTCTGCTCGGCAGCTGGGAGCCATTTCAGACACACTGCGACTGTGCCAGCTCCAACGAGCAGCAACAGAGCGGACGTGGGGAGAGACCAAGGCCCGGACGGGGAGCAGCCGCGGCCCCTTCCCAAACTTTCTGCAGGAGCGACCGTACGCTTCCGCCCCACCGCCCCCGGCTCGCTAGATCCCGGACCCCCTCAGCTCTCTGCCTCCGTCCAGTGAAGCCCCAGGACTTCCCAACGGCTCCGCACCCACCACCCCGGGCTTCTCCCCAACTCCTCCACCAGCCACTAGGCTAAGCCAAGGTCCCCTGGCCTCGGCCTCCG
>NW_004567139.1:971566-982923 GCF_000260355.1 Condylura cristata
CAAGGCCGCGGCAACGGCGCCGCCGCCAGGGCTCAACGGGGGCAGCGGGAACCCGCCCGCGCCTCGGCCCGACATCGCTCCGTCCCGTCCGGCGCTGTTGCGATCCGGACTCCGGGCTCCTCGTTGAGTCCGCTCCGGGCTCCTCGTTGAGTCCGCTCCGGACTCCGGGCTCCGTGCCTTTCCGATCTAAATTCCGGGTGCTGAGGTTTGTTGATCCGGCTTCCGGGATTTCCTAATCCAACTTCGCGAGTTCCTCAGACGAGGTCTGGGCTCTGGCCGATCCGGATTCCGGTCCTGCCCGGGAAACTCCGGATCCGGGATCTACTACACGCCGCCAGCCACCCCCGGGATCGGGAGGTTTGGCCGCCGCGGCGCAGATACCCAGAGGCGGCAACTCAGTCTCTGCCCCGCCCAATCCAGCCCAACGCTAGGCCACGCCTACTCCCCGCTACCCAATGGTAGTAGGCCTCCTCAAATCCCGCCCCTCGCGAGACCCGCCCCCACAGACCCCGCCCCTAACCGCCGGTCTCAGAGCTCCGCCCACACCCTTCCGACCCGCCCTGCGCCGGAGGGGCGGGGGCGGAAGCTGCGCGAGGAACCCGCTAGCAGGGCGCAGGGGTCAAAGGTCGAAGGTCGCTAGGGCCTCCTCCAAGGTTGGCAATTATTGCCCTGTGGGGGAGTAGCGTTTACCCTACCACGTCCTAGAAAATAGATTTAGCAAATCTTCCTTCTGCATTTTCAGCTTTAAATATCAACCCTCCGGGGAAAACTGCCGCCAACTTGACTTTCTTTAAAAGCCTGTCGGGGTGGCGGAGCTGCCCAGGGCCGGCGGGGCGGGGCGTGTGAAGGGCTGGCTTGGCCGCTCGCCTGTTTCTTATCACCCTTTTAACGGGGCTCTGCAGCTGAGGGAAGCCTGGCGCTTAACTCCACAGGAAATGTTTGCAGACGAAGGAATTTTGCATGTGCGAAAATTCCCCTGCAGTTACAGAAGGTCTTTCTCTAGGATTTACAGAACTTCATTTTTAAAAATGCAATACCTCCTCAGAAACCACTGTCTTCTGTCAGTGAAAGGTGTTCAGAATAAAGTGCTTCAGTTATGTCAGGCAAGTTCTTTCTCATGGTCTAGGGTTTGCTCCTGTACAGACCAGTCCTTAAGCTTGAATGAGCAGAAGAAACCTCTGGAGCGCTTGTTAAAAATGTAGATTGTGTTTCAGCAGGTCAGGAAAGGGCCCAAGATTCTCCATTTCTATAAGGTACCAAGCAAGCTACTCTCTTGAGTAGCCAAAGAGAGATCCGCAGAAGTTTCTATTCCCAGCCAAGTCTTGCACCATAGCATCCCAGATCCTGTCTACAGTGCAGTTCCCCCAACTCTTTTTAGAAATTAGTTCTGCTCCTCCGCTTTCCCCCTTGCCTCTAGTGATGACCCCTGCTGCTTCTGCTCACCTGCCTCTTGATCTTCTCAGACATCCCCCTGTACGGAAATATGGGTTACCTCTGAATCTGAGAACAGGTCGCTGTGACTGTTTAAGTTACTGAATCATTGAGCCAGGGCTCTTTCTTTCCTGGCGCCTCAAAGGTGGGCAAAGAATTCATGATAAAGCAGCCAAATGTCCATTTTAATTCCCCTCCTAGAAAACAGAAATGAGGACCCTCCTTCCTCCTAGAAAACAGAAATGAGGGTCCTGCACTAGCAGAGCCACTGCAGCACGAGTATAATTCCTGGCCAGGTAACTGACACACCTGGTGCTGCAGACCTCTCCTGCCTGGCCCATTGCTCCCCTCAGCAGTGTCTTTCAGTTCAATCTGCTCTTCTCCCAACTATGTCTCTGGTGAATCCTCTCACCCCCCTCCCCGCACCTCTGGCCTGTACCCTAGTTCTGTATGCATAAATAAATAAATCTCAAAAAATAAACAGTAATGATAGAGGAAGTAGTGGGGCAAATCCCCTGGGGAACTATTCCAAAAGATCCCTGGCAGCTGCCCCCACCCCTCACACACATACTCTCCCAGGATTGTATTTGAAAAATAATCTTTCCATGTAATTTTGATACAAACTCCCTTGTAGAGAACTTTTATTCTACAAGAGACAAGCGAATAAGTGCGTTAAAAACAGATAAAACACCTGAGGCCCCCACACCTCACCAGAGGCCTGGGTCTAGAGCACAACTCTACCATTCATTCTCTCCCCATGCAAGGTAGAGGGTGATAGCACATTTGGACACCATTCCAGCATCCCAGTCTCACAGTTCTCTTCACCGTCACTTCCCAGTCTCTCCCAGAGGTGATTTTTCTGGTGCCTGAATCTGGACCCAGAGCTACTGGTACAACTGAAAAGGATAAAACTTAGACAGAGGAAAGATAAGGCCAGGCTCTCAACTGGCATCTCTGCCTTATCCTCATTCCTTTTCTGGTTCCTAAATGTGCTTGTCCTTTGGGGTTCTATCTTTAGCTCTTTTCTCTAAACATGCTCTACCCAAACTTATCTACTCCCATCCCTTTTATTACTCTTATTTTCTGATGACCCTAAATTTCTAACATCAACCCTCACCTCTCTCCTGAGCTTCAGAACCATATTTCTAACTCTCTGCTGGTTCTCCATACGTCATACGTCATTCTCCATACGTCATTTGAAACCATCTATCCAAAATCAATGTCTCACTGTCCAATGTCCCAGTCCCCCCCCCACCCCCCGTCTGTCCTGGTTAAGGGCATGGGTGCATGGCAAAGAGCCAACCTTGCTTTGCTGAGACATCCAGACTGGTCTTGGAGGCAAATGGAAGCTAAGGAAGATGGAGTGACCCAATAGATACCCAGAGAACCTGCAACCAGCATCAGAGAGGAACATACAGAAAGTTTTGAGGAGCTTGGGATCCTCTTTCTGTGGACCTCCACAGCCCCTCCTTCCTAGTAACCAAGGTCTGTTGGTTTCACCCACTGCATCTTGGATCCATTCTACTCCTGACCAAACTGCCTGAGGAAAGGGCCTTTGCATCTCTTCTATAAGCCACTGAACTGGTTTCTCTGCTAATATCCTATTCTATCCCTTTTTGCCAGTTTTATCTCAACACAGAAAATCTTCAAGTTCCTCAAAGCTCGGGGCTCTGTCTTGTTGGCAGCTGTGTCCCCACAGCATAATTGGCACAAAGTTGGTTGTTTAATACATATTTATTAAATAAATACAATTTCTTTCCCAGGCTTCTGATATGTGCAAGCATCTGTTTATTCCTCAAAGTCAACTTAAATGTCACTGCCCCTGGAATTTTCCATCCCTTCCTAGCCCCATCCTTTAACAGTCACCATCAATTTATTGTTCTCTTTTCTATTTTTCCATAGCAGTACATCTATATTTCTGTAAGTAGACTTATCATATTCTGCTGTGGTCTATTTTGGGACTTGTCTCCATCCATCCCCTCCAGTGTGAGTGCCAGGAACACAAGGAGAGTGCACAGGAAATTACTTTGATAAAAGTTACCTGCTCCCCCAGTTTAGAATTATCCCATCAGAGCAGGTTAAAGCCAGTTAACCGTAACAGTTAACTCTGGCTCTCAAATCTTCCTTTTTCTCCTGGCTCTCTTGGACTTATTGATCTGTGACCTTCCCATGGGATTCCTGCATTTGTGTTTGTTTACTCCTTAGCAGTTCCTCTGCTCACCTTGACTCTGATGGGTAGTCCTCCAAGATTGACTCACTTGATTCTAATTCCTGAGTTTAACCCTTCATTAGGCAGCTCTTCTAATTTTAGATAAGGCTATAGGAACCATTTTGCCTCTGTAAATAACTTGCCTCTGAAAATTGAAGGGGCCCAGAAACCAAGAGAAAGCACTGACAACAACAACAACAAACTCTCTCCTTGGGTTTCTCCTGCTTCTTGGTCTAAACCTCCTACTTCGATGTCTAAACTTCCTGCTTCTATAACCCAGCTCAGTAACTCTCATCCAGGACAGAGCTATCAGGAGTGCCTCCTTCAGGGGTAGGTAGTTACAGAAAGTAATGCCCCTCCTGAAAATAACTCCCAAATCCCCAAATTTCACTGCACCAAGAAACTCAGCCCATGGCACCTGACCCAGCCAAAGATGCCCACGGGATGCGCATGAGAACCCCAAGCTGGGCTCAGGGGAAACACTCTGAGAAGTGACCCTCCCGGGACAATTGACATGGAAGCTGAGGACAGGGGTCCTGGGTGCAGGATTTGCTCCTTCACCCTATTTATGTGGTGGACTGGGAGCGCCTGGGTGCAGGCCTTGCTGGCAGGGCCAGAAGCTAGTTGGCTCCAGCGTGTTACTTGTACTGGTGGACGACATACATCAACAGGGAACAGAGGGCAAAAAGGGCGTTTGGTGTCCAGCTGAGGTGTCCAGGCCACGGAGCTCCCAGCGGCCCCAGAGAGTCGGCGGCTCCCTAAGGGGGCGGAGGCCTAAAGCCAAACTAGCTCCTGGGGCCCAGCAGGCACCGCGGACAACGCCCTGCGGCTTCGATGCCCACGGGCCTTTTCACTTCTGTACGTACTAATCGTGACCTCGTGTCAAAGAGGCACCGGCCCTGGGCCAAGGGGCACCGGCTCCCTACCTCTCTCTCCGTTCACTCCTCTCGCCGCCGTCGCGCCAGCCCGCCCTATTTGTCTCAGCCAATCGTTGCGAAGCCTCTGGAGGACGTCACGAGTTTCTAGGCAGATCAGGAAACCTGTCCTCGCGCACCACCGCGTGGCGGCGCCGACAAACCGTCTGCGCGCGGACAGGTGGTTCGAGCCGAGCGCCGCGGCGGCCGCGGGACGCGGAGTGACCAGAGCAGCGACGAGCGGCCCTCAGTGAGAACTGCGTCTTGTTTTGTTTGCTTACGTTTACGCTAGTGCCCGTCCAGGCTTTCCTGTCGCACTGATGGAGATTGGCTTCAGGGTGCCCTCGCCACCCCGCCCTTCAGTGGGCAGGAACCCCGAGGGGCACGCAGCGGAGTCTCCCCCCCCACACACATATATGCGTTTTTAATGTTTGAAAATGCCTGGCTGGCCTGTTGGGTTGAAAGCACGAGAGGATGTACACGCCAGACGGGGGGAAACGGGGAAACGCCGACCCGGCGCGTGAATAGTGTGTAGTTCAGTCACCTTTATCCCTGCTTGAAGAACCCTACAACCCTCTGGATGCTTGGCACCCGTTAGTATAAGAAGCGAAGGATCCTGCCCCCCACGGGGCCGACAGGCTGGGGGCGGGGTGGTGGAGCGCAGTAAGGAGCCTAAGAAGTAACTGAGAATGTGCTAGAAGGTAGAGCTGCTCTGGAAGAAGAAAGCAGCTTAGGCGGAGGGTGTGTGAGCCGTGGTGGGGTGCCCAGGCCCCAAGGGTGGGAAAGAGGGTGGTCTTGGTAGCCTCATTCAAATACATTGAGCGGGTTGAAGGAATATACAGGGGAGAAGGGAGTTCCAGGTAGAGGGAAGAGACGCTGCAGGGCGCGGAGTGATTTGTGTGTAAGAACCCAAGAAGCTCTGAAATAGAAATGGACGGTGAGAATCCATTTTCACACACCTTGTCGTCGTTGTTGGGGAGTCCAGTTGCCACCACACAGCCCAAGCAGCCCAGCAGGGTCAGTGTTTGCTGCCCTCATCCCCTGCACCCGTCTCCAGCAACCGCCCCCCAGGTTTTCCTAAATTTTCCTAAAATTTCAGACAGCTTAAGCCTTTGGTTTGTGAAATCATCTGCAGACTAAGCCAAAGGAATTTTTAAAATTTGAAATTGTTTCTCCTTGGGGATGCTGCTTTATTACTAACAAATGATAGAACATTTCATGTTTCAGTACTGAATGACCAGGAGACACGTGAAAACTCAGAGCTGTGGGGGATCATGAAGGTGATATGAATGTATACCTGCTGGCTTGCCTTATGGGGGCAGAGATAGGAACGCTTTTTTAAATGAAGGTTGTAGGATCTCAGCGTGGCCTATGAGATTCACGACAAGATTAGGCTTTGCAGGGAAAACAACATGCTACGGAGAGTTTAAGAAAATAGGCGCTTGGGGGTTAAACTCTGGGGAAGCTGGGATGTAGTCTCCCTTTGAAAGCACAGAGAATCTGAATTCATTGATGTAAAGAAACAGCCCAGCAGTCAGGGGCATGTTATTTGGAATTGCTGCAATGCTAGGAGAACTAGAAAGAGACATAAGTGACTTTTTGCCACCTTCTCCACAATTGCTTTCCCTTTCTTTTTCTGCAGCTTTAGGCTCTTACCTACGATGGAAATGCGTTTGTTGGTTGTATGGGCCCTGCTGGCCTTGATCCCCTGCCCAGGTGAGGCTGCTTGAGAAGGTCTGTAGCCAGTGTGTCCCAGGGCACAGGTGGCAGGTCAGTGGGGTAAATGGACGGCACTGTAGCACTCAGCTGGGAGAGATTCCTATTTTTGTGTCACTGCGACACAGAATCCATAGGTGTCTGCCTTGTAGTTTGGATAACCCAAACTACAGGATAATAGACAGGATGCCAGACCGTAAGAGAACTCAGAAATGTGCCTGCTCTGCTTGACTCCCTGCTGCCCCCCCCCTTTCTCTCATGAACTGCTACAGTGGGCTTCTGATAGGAGGGAGCCCTGCCGGGTGGTGCATCGGGTTAAAGCGCAGCAGTAGGAAGCTGTCTGTCAACAGCCACTGCAGCAGGGGTTCCATCCCAGGGCAGAGGGGTGACCCACGTGGCACAGCAGACCTCCCCTGTCCTGCCCACTGCTCCTGTGTTTCAGTCAAGACTGTTCTGCTCCCCACTCTGTCTCCGGGGAAACCTCTCACTCCCACACACATTTGGCCTATGCCCCAGTACTTGTATGCATAGATAAATAAATCTTTTTTTTTTAAAGGGTGGGGGAACGGGAGCCTCAGCGGCCAGCACTCCTCAAGAGTTGTGTTTCCCAGAAGGGGCTAGTATTTGGGCGCGGAAGTAGGTAGGTGGCTGCGGAGCAGGACCCTGAGGGAGGCTGTGTCCTCCCCTGTGTCAGGCCATTGCTCTCTCACTGCACCTGAGATTTCCCCACCAGACTAAACTCCGAAGTATACAAAACCATCTTTGCCTTCGCACCAGAGCGAAAGGAAACCACCTCTTTTTTGACAGTTACTTAGTGGCTCTCAAACTTTGGTGTGCAGGGGTCACCAGGGGTGCTGGTCTGCTCTCTGGGGTGTTTTCAGACCCTAACTTTGTGAGCTCCTAGTCACTCAGGCTGCGGAGGGGCTGGGGTCTGCAGTCTCACCAGCACTCCTTGGAATTCTGGCTCAGCCATATTTGAGAGCAAAACCACTTTGCATATAAGTAACAACACTCTTCCCAGGGCTCTGTTTAACCCCCTGAGGGCCTCAGCAGCTAGTCCTGGAAGTTTAGGAAGCGCATGGTTTCCTGGGCATGATTTTATTATTTTTAAAAATATTTATTTTTATTTATGCATACAATGACTGGGGTGCAGGCCAGAAGTGCAGGGGGTGAGAGGATTCACCAGAGACCAGAGTGGGGAGCAGAACAGGCAGAGCTACTGAAATACACTGCTGAGGGGAGCAGCAGGTGAGACATGGTTTCCATGGTGGCTCTTGGGGAAATCAGGATTCCAAAAAGATAACAGAGGGGTGGTGACAGAATCAGGGCTCTCCCTTGTTCATTAATGGCCTTTGTCATGCCTTGCCTTGTCCTCTGTACCTTTTTTTATTCCTAAAGTGAATGGGATTCTTATTCTCCAACCTTGGACTAGATGAAGAATAGGCTGTATGTTTTGTTTGGGTCTTGTGCTCCTTACCAGAACCTTTGTTCTGTGTGGTTCATCATTGCAGGAGCCACAGAAGAGCCATTTGAGGTTTCTATTTGGCCAGATCAGGCCCTGGTAAAGTCTGGACAGTCTCTAGTGGTCAACTGCAGCACCACCTGTCCAGACCCAGGACCCAGTGGAATCGAGACCATCTTAAAGAAAAGCCAGGTGGGCAGAGGGCCCCAGTGGAAGGAGTTCCTCCTGGAGGATGTCACAGAGAACTCCATTCTGCAGTGCTTCTCCTCCTGCGCAGGGATCCAGAAAGACGCAAGCCTTGGCATCACTGTTTACGGTGAGCGGGGCTGAGAGGTGGGGAGGAGAGAGGAATGAGGCAACACGGTGTCTCCTTCAGAGAACCAGGGCTCTTAGTAAAGATTCCTGTAGGAGACCCAGACTGCTGGGAATTCTCGAGCCAATACTTCTGTTTCCCTTTGGTGTGAACTTTTAAGTTAAGAGAACACCATCAAGCATCCAGACATCTGTGCTTGAGACTATGTTCAGATACAGGAGGCATATGTGAATAATGCTAATTACAAAAATTAGTGCTGAATTATTTGCCACAAAGTCTTGGAGTAAGTGGGGACTGGAGAAAGGGTCACCGTGGGCTGGGGTGGTTGGAGGAGTCTTCATGGGAAAGGAGGCTCCTGTAGGTCACTTGCAGGATGGTTGGGATTTGAAGTGGGGGGTGGGGTGGGGTGAGGAGGGGCTCTCAAGCAGACAAGCAGCATTACTAGCAAAGATCTGGCCATGAGTGTGGCTGCTCTGGGGTACAAGCTCGCCCACGTAGGTGAGTTTTTGTGCCGTGCTAAGTTGCGCCTCCGTAGCTGCTCATGTCTCCGTGTGCCTCGCTCAGGTAAGAGATGAGCGCTCCTCAGGTGAGATGTGGCAGCCCTTGAAGCTCAGGACTTCCGCTCAACAGCCATGTTCCTTGGCTGAAGCTTTAATCTCCCTGGATGGGCAGAAGAGCCAGGAAACTCACTTGTCCCCTCAAGGGCAGCAGTGACCGCTGACACTGTTGATGTTTAAGGGGATCGGGCACCTAGCACATTTCTCTCTGGAGAAGGGAGTGACCGTCTCTCATCAAAATCACCCTTTTCTCTTAGAGCCACCGGAGCAGGTGCTCCTGGAGCTGCAGCCTGCATGGGTGGCCGTGGGTGAAGCCTTTACTCTGAAGTGCCGTGTGCCCGCTGTAGCGCCCCTGGAAAACCTCACCCTCACCCTTCTCCAGGGTAGCCAGGAACGGCACGGAAAGAACGTGAGCCTGGCCGTGGCCACCCAGAGGGCGGAGGTCACCGTCAGTGTCAGAGCCCAAAGGGAGGACGACAGGGGCAGTTTCTCCTGCCGTGCAGAGCTGGACTTGCGTTCCCTGGGCGGGGAGCTCTTCCGCGGCAGCTCTGCCGTCAGGCTGCTCCGCACCTTCGGTGAGTCACGCGGGTGTGAAGGATCCCGGGGCTCGTTTCTGTCATCCAGCCTTGGCTTTGGGGGCTCAGTTCCCATAGGATGGTGGAGGAGGGTTTGAGGGTGATTGCAGTCTACCCCTACTTGGGCCTTCAACTCACCCTGGGGCGCCCTAAACCTCACCGCTCCCTAGGATGTGGGGTCCTACAACACACGTGACTCATGTGGCCACTCTTCTTTTCCTCATGTCTGGGCAGAATTCTCTCAGCTCCCCCAAATCTGGGTCTCTCCTCTCCTGGAGGTCGGGATGGCGGAGACTGTGAGCTGTGAGGTGGCTAGGATGTTCCCAGCCAAAGAGGCAATGTTCTACATGTTCCTGGGGGACCAGGAGCTGAGCCCCCTGCTCTCCTGGAAGGGAGACGCAGCATGGGCCAACGCCACTGTCCGGGCCATGGAGACCGGCGACCAGCAGCTGTCTTGCCGTGTGTCTCTGGGTCCACTGGCACAGAACACAAGAAAGCCAGTGCACGTCTACAGTAAGTGACTCGCCCCCCTGTTTCCTGCGAAGACTGTGTGCTGCGGGTTGGGCTGCGGGCCCCTCTGCGCCTCTCCGCTGGGTGCACCCCCAAGTGGACGCTAGTCTGCAGGCAGGCAGATTGGAGGCATGCGTGAGCCAGCAGCTCGACCTGTGGCCGTAAGCCCTCTACCACAGGGGTGTGCCTGCTTGAACTCGCTCCGAGGGACAGCTATCGGAGGCCCTCTCCCGCTGCGCACCTGGCTGCCCCCGCCCCGGCACGGGGGCAGTAACGGTGTCGGGCCTTGGCCTGTTGTCTGCCTGCCCAGCCCGCAGCGCCAGCGAGGCGCAGAGGTGGCTGCCAGTTTGGAGACATGAGCCTGCATCTGCCTCTCTCCTTCCTTTGCTCATAGGCTTCCCTCCGCCAGTCCTGGAGATAGCGGAATTATACCCACTGGCAGGAACAGACGTCAATGTGACCTGCTCGGGGCACGGATTAACATCCCCCAGCCCTACTGTTCGCCTTCAGGGAGCTCCGGACCTCCCTGTGCCTGGAGAGCCTGCCTGGTTTTTACTTACCGCCAAGGAGGAAGATGATGGCAGGAATTTCTCCTGTGAGGCCTCTTTGGAGGTCCAGGGTCAGCAGCTGACCAAAGCCACTGCAGTCCAGCTCCATGTCTTATGTGAGTAGAGGCCCGGTCTCAGCAAAACAAGGGTTATTAGTCTCCCGTTTCCAGGACCTTGATCTGCAGCTTCATTATTGAAGACGCCATATTTTTCTCATTCAAACAAAATCAAAGGAGAAAATAAAACAGCAGCTCTCCAAGCTTTCCTTACCACTAGGAGAGCGAGTCGGGGAGAGACCCAAAGGGGAAACTGGGACCGGAAAAGAGAAAGCATTTCCGTGGGCAAGCAGCATTAGCTGAGCACTGGCGGTTGAGGACAGGGAAAGAGCATATGCAATTTCCACATGGAAATTTATATTTTGAAAAGTAGAAAAGTCTCTCCAGATTCATCCCTACTTGTCTCCTCACTCACTCGCACCAAAGATGGGGAGCAGAGAGCCCCAGGGCTGCCAAGAACTGGGGTTCAGATCACCTAGTCCCAAGTCATCAAAATGTCCTATGCTGTATCTCAGCCAACTTGCCCACAGGGAAGGCGGGTGGGAGGGTGGCTCAAGGCCGGGGCCTGATGGCCCTCCCTGGGGGAAGAACGCCGTGGGCTGGGGTGCAGGGCCTTTGAGCTGCTGAGCCCAGTTCCATGGGGACTCTCTCTTTTTCAGACAAGCCAAGGTTAGAGGAGTCCGGTTGTCCCGGCAACCAAACATGGGTGGAAGGGACGGAAGAGATGCTTGCCTGCATCCCAAAGGGAAACCCGGCTCCAACCTTGGTGTGTACCTGGAACAGCGTGGTCTTCAGTCTTGAAGTCCCGCAGAAGGCGACCCGGAACCACACTGGGACCTACTGCTGCACGGCCACCAACCGGCTGGGCTCTGTCAGCAAAGAGATCGCTGTCGTCGTTCAAGGTGACCGTGGTGATGGGCTGGGCTGGCGCTCCCCCAGGACTGGGATTCGCACCCAAACATGGGAAGAGGGAAGATTTTAGTGGGCTGAGGAGGGTGAGGTGGAGAAGTGGGGTAGGTGGGCTGGGGGGGGTGAGGTGGAGAAGTGGGGTAGGTGGGCTGGGGGG
>NW_004567139.1:983023-1015561 GCF_000260355.1 Condylura cristata
TCGTTCAAGGTGACCGTGGTGATGGGCTGGGCTGGCGCTCCCCCAGGACTGGGATTCGCACGCAGGGCTGGGAAGAGGCCAGGACTGGGATTCGTACCCAAACATGGGAAGAGGGAAGATTTTAGTGGGCTGGGGAGGGTGAGGTGGAGAAGTGGGGTAGGTGGGCTGGGGGGTGGGTGGTGATTCTCTTGCCCTTGGGCCCTCCTCATTCTCTGTCTTCTGCTCTGGGGCAGGACCAAACGAAGGCGTCAACCCCACCGTCTTTGTCATTGTTATCGTGGCTCTTGGAGCGGGAGTAATCACCATAGCACTGTACTTGAACTATCGGCCCTGCAAAATGCAGAGGAAGAAATTGCCTTATCGGCAGAAAGAGAAAATCAGAGAAGAGGAAAACCAGTTTGCTGTTCAGCTCGCAGAAAAGTGCAGCGCACAGAACTGTTGAACAGAAACAGCTATTTGGTTGTAGAAGACTGCCGCTGGGGTTTCCTAAGGAGAGAAGAGGGCATCGAGGAGAAGGGAACAGACAGAATGTCTCATCCTTGAGCTCTTGGGTCCCCTAAAACGAGTGTCTCGGGCCCCGTGTCCCTTGTATCCAGTCCACCCACAGCTGTTTTTCCAAGTTCACTTGGGTTACAGGAATCTCAGTCTCCATGTTCCACTAGTCAGCCGGCCACTTGCTCCTTGTTGTGTATTTAATTGTCCGTCTCTTAGATTTGAAAGAAAAGATCCGGCCGTGCTTCATCACCCCGCTCTTAGCTGCCCCGTGCTCCCAGGCCTCAGACGGAGGAGATGACCAGATGCAATGCAGAAATGCAACTCACCCCCATGCTTCCTCCCAAGTGAGCGCTACTTCCTTAGTGCAGGGTCAGGACGCCCAAGGGGCAGAGTGCTGAGCTGGATGGGCAGGGGGCGCCAGAACTCCTGCAGCTGGGCTTCTGGAACCCTGCTCTGGAGCTGAGCTTGGCAGCAGCACTAAAGGTCAGCAACCAGTTAGGCTTCAGCTCACTAACTCTGCTGTGTGCCTTGGGGGAGTGTGAAAATCATAGAAACCCCACATGGGTGGGCCAGCAGCCTACCTGGCTGGGTGTTCTGCCTGAAGGGGGAGGGAGGGCTCTTCCCTGGTATTGCCTCCTAGGTTAATGGTGCCAAACATCTTTGAATTCCTTTTCATAGTCCATTGTAGTAGCGGAATCACCTGAGGGTTCACATTCAACACTTTTTAACATAGACTGTTAGGGTAGAATTCCAATGTTTATTTTTCCTTCTCATAAAGAAGTATTTGCTTTCCTGTGTCTACAAAATATTTAACTTTCAGGAGGTATCCACTTATGACAATGTTTACATGTGATTTTCTGATTTGGCTTCCTTCTCTGTTCTTTGGAAAGAGTATATTCACCCTTGGAGAAGACATTCATAAAACTTCATCTCTTTCTCCAAAATCCGTCATGTAAGGGCCAGTGAAATGATACCGCGTGGCAAAAATAAAATTGATTTTCCCACATCCGAATGTCTTTCTCTTTTGTGTCAGAGTTGATCTTATTGAGCCACGTGATTGTACCATGAGTACGATTTCTAAGAAAGAATGTTAGATTGATAGCATGAACAACCAGCCCAGCGCAGGTGGCGGATTAGCTAGGGTAGCAAGCTGTTAGATCCTCAAACTACACTTCATTCCAGATAGAGGTGTACAGCCCATTTCAGATGCCGTCAGACAACAAAGCGAAAAAATCCATTCTTGCCAGACCTTCGCTGAGGCCGGGGTTATGAATCAGAAATAACTACAACCCCTTGGCTTCAACACATACAAGGTCCTAGGCTCACGGTGATGGTGATGCACACACCCTGCCCACCAGGGCTTGCAGTCTTGAGGGCACCGAGAGCTCATGGCCAGAAAGCACCACTGCACCTTTGCGCCCACACTGGGAAGCTCAGGCCGTCAGAACGCCCAGTGCAGGAAGGAGACGGGAATCTGCATTTGACTTCCCAAAACAGCCTCCCCCCCCCCCACCCCCGTGACCTCAGCCTCAGTGTTGCACTATCGTAGCCACCCGTCTCATGTGACTTGGGGAAACACACGAAGAAGTGTAAGAGATTATACAGTGGCCTGATCTAGGGAGCTCCAGCCAGGCTGTGCTTGGGATCCGTTGTATCAGGTCTGCAGTCAGCCGTCTCTGGCCTGCAAACCCCGACGCAGAACCTCCATGGCCAGAGACACAGAGATGCCAAAAACAAAGTAACTAGAGGGAGGGGGTGGTCGTTCTGACTAGCAGACTCTACCACCCTGGAGAGCCGGAGGCTCCACCAGAACCTGCCCTGGCTTCCCACTGCCACATGGTGTCACTGTTGACAGCATCCTACACCTGTCCCTCAGCCCTCACGGTGCTGCATGCTGCAGGTCTGCTCCTGGGCTGGCTGCTATGCGTCTTTGAGGAAGAGGATTTGCTTCCCCTGGGCTTAGTCCAGTGAGGGTGAATACTTGTCTGGGTTTTTATGGCTACAGTTCTTTGAGCCCCAATTTTTTTTTAAAAGATTTTATTTATGCTTACAGAACTGGGGTACAGGCCAGAGTTGTGGTGGGTGAGAGGACTCACCAGAGACAGAGCGGGGAGCAGAACAGGCAGATCGAGGAAGTACACTGCTGAGGGGAGCAGCAGGCGGGCCAGGAGAGGTCTGCCTCGCCATGGAGGTCAGCTCCCTGGCCGGGGATTGAACTTGTGCTGCTGTGGCTTCGTAGAGCTTCACAATGCTGTGCTTTAATCCATTATGCCACCAGGGAGAGCCCTGAACCCATTCTAAGGATTAGTCTTCCTGCAAGGCTGCTCAGATTTGGGCTTTTCCTCATGTAGAAATAGAGCTTTTGTTCCCTTTCTCTCTCTCTACACAACCAGGACACTGCTGCCCTCCTGGTCAAGCCTTAAAGCACACAGGACCTCATTCCAGCTCCTTCCCAGAACCCCGTGCATTGCAAGCTTCTGATCATACTCTTTCTAAACTATAGAGCAACCAGCTCACACTTAACTGGAGCTACTGACTGTCCGTAAAGGAAGAAGCTAACTTTAATATCCCAAAAGTTTATCCTCATAAGAAAGTCAAGGTGAGGGCCTCCCTGGTGGCACAAGGGATTAAGATGCAGCATTATGAAGCTGTCCACAGCCACTGCACATGAATTTGATCCCCAGGCAGGGAGCTACCCACATGGCGCAGCAGACCTCTCCTGTCTCCTCACTGCTCCCCTCAGCAGTATATTTCAGTGAAAATGCCTGTTCTGCTCCCAACTCTTGTCTCTGGTAAATCCTCTCACCCCCTGCATCTCTGGCCTGCACCCCAGATCTTGTATGCATAAATAAATAAATCTTTAAAAAGTCAAGATGACTTTCTAGTGTCTTTCTTAGACCTGAGGAAACACAAGTGAACTCTTCACTACTACAGGGGTAGTAATAACATTTCTCTGTTAGAGGATTATAGTTGGAAGGGCATGTCATAGTACTTGTGAAAACACTGGTGTGGTGTGTATATGTGTTGATAAGGATCCGTTTCTATTATGACACTAACAATGCTGGTGGTAATTATAGCCGCTTATTATAGTAAAATGGGATAATTATAAGTTTATTATAATAAACTTAAAGCAAGAGTCAGAAATCCATGGCAGCTGCTGAGGCCTTGAAAAGGCAGATACAGTCTGTGCCTCCTCTGAGCCATTGTGTTCCCTCTTTCCTCTTTCCCTTCTCCCTCTCTTTTCCCCTCCTCTTACTCTTCAGATTTAGGGCCCTAGCCTGCAGGATGACCAACTGTCCTGAGTTTTGCACTGAGCTCAAGGGTCGTGGGGACATGGGATTTTCAGCACTAATGTAGTGGAGGAGCTGGCGACCTTAATACTCACTGAAGGTGTTTCTAAGTCACATCAGGGGCTTCTGAGTTAAAGAAGCCATAAGGAAAACTATCAAGTTTGCTTGGCCCAGACCAGATCCTGTAACCCTGAAGAAGGCTTGTAAAGAAAGGGGAAATGCCATTTGGCTCTGAACTACATGTAAATGGACAAAACTCAGTGTGGTTCATTGATGCTGATGGAAGGTACCCAAAAGAGGACATTTGAGGTTAGGGCGAATTTAAAAGATAACGTGGTATGAGAAAAACGCTATTCTAGAAATCTGGAATTCCAGAAATTCCAGATTTCTGCCTATTGAATTCTTTCTAGCATAAGTCTTACCAATCTAAACTCAGGAAGATTTTTTTATTAGAAAATATTTGTAATGTTTTAATTGTGGTAAAGCAAACAAAGTAAATTTACCATCTTAGCTATTTTTAAGGATATGGTTCAGTAATGTCAAATCCAATTCATTTGTACAACCAGTCTCCAGAATTTGTAGCTGTGAAACTATGGACTATGGTTTCAGCTTGGAAAACTGAAACTTTGTGCCCATTAAACAAAACTCCTATTCCCCAGCCCCAACCCCTGGCAAACATCATTCCACTTTCTTTCTTTCTTTTTTTAAAGATTTATTCATTTATGCATACCGAACTGGGGTACAGGCCAGAGGCACAGGTGTGGTGAGAGGATTCACCAGAGACAGAGTGGGAAGCAGAACAGGCAGATCGACAAAGTTCACTGCTGAGGGAGCAGCGGGGCAGGGGTCGGTCGAACTCATGCTGAAGAGGCTTTAGCTTCTTCGTGCTGTGCTTTCGCCCTCTGCGCCACCAGGGAGGGCCTACATTCCACTTTCTGTCACTATGAATCCAGCTGCCTTGGGTCTCAATGAAGAAGAATCACACACGATTGCCTTTTTAATGAATTGGAATTCATTACTTAGAATTGGAAACTGAAAGCGCCGCAGTTTGTCCATCTCTCTCACCTCCTGTTTCTTTTTACCAATACAATAACTATGGACAAGCATCCTCACCGCTCTGTGGCACCTAACTCTGGTTCTCAGCCCTCTGGGTAAAACTACATTTACCCAGATCCCAACCCTGACCAATTAAACCAGAACCTCAGGGAGTAGAGTAGTTTAAAACAGAACCTACCTGTATCCACTTTGGATCATTCTAATGTACCGGTGTTTCTCATTTGCAAGGAAGGCGGCCATGGCTGCCTATTTGAAGAGCAGAAAGGCAGGCCAAGATTTGGCAAGTCAGAGAGTCTAGGGTAGTCTTTAAAATTTTTAAACTCTTGCAAAAAGTGCTGTAGTATGTTTGTCATTTTCAAGCAGCTTGGAGGAAGTTGATTCCGCCATAACCTGGAGGAGCGGAGTAGATGCGCCCCCGGGGTGGCGCCCCCTGCAGTCCGCTTCTGGCATTACAACCTCACTTTACAGCTCTCTTAAAGGAGCCCTTTCTAACACCGCTGGCTCCTGCCACGTTCATTCAACAAATACTTCTTAAAATGTTTACATTTCCTTTTAAGACATGCGTTCAAGTCAAAAGATGATTCTACTTGTGCTCATGATATAAATTTCCATGAGGTTTTCAAATAGTTCTAAGGCCAAAGGAAGGATATTATAGGGATGTTGATTTTTTTTTTTTTAAGGAGAAAGGAAAAGATAGCTGCAAAGACACAGGTGGGCAGAGAGCTGCTGCTACAGGGATATTTATTTCAACTTAATGTAAAGAATGCCTTTTTGAGGCCCTCCCTGGTGGCGCAGCGGGTTAAAGCACAGCACTAAGAAGCTTAAGCCACTTCTGCATGAGTTCGATTCCCGCTTGCCCCGGAGGTGACCACATGGCGTGGCAGACCTCTCCTGACCCGCCCGCTGCTCCCCTCAGCAGTGTACTTCGTCGATCTGCCTGTTCTGCTCCCCACTCCGTCTCTGGTGAAGCCTCTAGCCGCCCCTGAGCCTCTGGCCTGTACCCCAGTTCTGTATGCGCAAATAAATAAATCTTAAAAAAAAAAAAAAAAAGAATGCTTTTCTGAGACCAGGGCAGTTCATTAGAATGAGTTGCCTTGTGAGATACTCATTCCTTTTTCACTGCTGAATACTTCCTGGAAGAGATGCTCTAGAGTGAGATGCCTAAATTAGGAGTTGGGATAACCCTTTTAGCTCCCAAAATCATGATCATAAATTCAGACAATAGAGGAGTGAAGTAGCTATGAAAAATAGCGTTCCAGGTCTACCTAGCCCAACTTTCAACCACTTGCCAAGGATCTATGTCACTAAATGTAAAATATCCAAAATGGATACAGGTGGGTTCTATTTTAAAGAAAATTCGCTATGACATGTAAAAGTTTTTCAGGAAGATTAATTAGACATCCATTATTTGCAATGTAAAAGAATGATTTTGTAAAATCAGGTTGGGATAACTGAGTTCCTTTGAGCTTAAGTATTGATTTACCATTCAAATTGATTTACTTAGCCAAAATGTATCTGAAAACTAACTTTGAGCGTTCACCACTGACCTGTTAAATTAATTTAGGGAGGAAAAAACATACCATTTAAGAAAAAAATATGATTTAGTAACAATGATTTAAACATTCCATCAGAAAAACCCAAACTTCAGAGCAAAAATAGCTGCAATTTCTTGAGTGCTGTGATGTGTCAATTGCCTTAGAAACTTCACTTAATCCTCACCTACACCTGGTCAGGTAATATATTATCATCTCCTTTTCATAGGCAAGGAAACAGAAGCTGGGTCTCAAGAAGGTTCAGGGATTTATTCATGAACACAAACTGGGGTCTGAGCCTTTCTGATTCTCCCCCTTATGCCAAACCATCCCTACCCACCACACAGCTTGCAGACCACATACAACTAGCTTAATTTTAGTCCTTAAAATATTCCCAGAGTGGATTAGTGGCTCCTCTGGTTTAAAAACTAGGTTTCGCATAAAAATCTGGTGGTGCAACGGGTTAAAGTGCAGCACTGTGAAGCTAGCCTTGGCTGTCTCTGTGCGAGTTCAATCCCTGGCCCCGGAGCTGACCCACATGGCACAGCAGACCTCTCCTGTCTCCCCACTTCTCCCCCTCAGCAGTGCACTTCATCAATCAGCCTGTTCTGCTCCCCACTCTGTCTCTGGCGAATCCTCTCACTGCCCCTGCCACCTCTGGCCTGTACCCAAGTACTGTATGCATAAAATAAATAAATCTTAAAAAAAAAAAAAAGCCTGTGTCCAAGAACCAGAGGCCCGCAGTCTTGCACGTGTCTCTCCACACCCCTCCTTGCGTGTGGCCCTCACAGGGAGTCTGAGCCTCATGGGGTGTGGTTCAGCCCTTCATGTCCAACTCTCCTTTCCTGTGCACCTGGGCTCACGTGCATTCACCTTACAATTTCAGCACAAAAGTGATTCTACGTTTTCTCCCTTATCACTTGCAGCCTTTCAGCCTCTGCTCTGCATAACCAGTCCTGCTCACATTTCTTCCGGCACTTGGGGGCTCGGCTTGGTGTTGAGCTGGTGGGGGAGGGAGGACTACTCCCAAGGGCCCGATGGGGGTAGTCCTGACCACCAGCGCCCAGCCGGCTGGGACCCAGGCCCTGGAGAGTGGACTTGGTGTGAACAGAGTGGGCTGAATGTGCAGTTTCCTTCCAGCCCAGCAAGAGCCTGGTCCTTCTGTCCAATACCCCGGGGGCCCCTACAGCTGTCCCCCCAGCCCGCCTTTGGCCCCGTCACCCACCCCCCAGAGGAGAGAACACCATTCAGGCAGTATATGATGCAGCTTGACTTTATTATTAGGAAAGGAGGGCCGGGGGAGACGTGGGCTGGGGTGGCAGAGGCCAGGCCTAGAAGGCACAGCTGCTTTCCACAAAGCGGCGACACTTCATGACCCGCAGGTACGTCTCCGCCTTGTGCAGGTCCTTCTTGAAGCAGGACAGCAGCCCGTAGTTCTTGAGCAGCGCGTCGTCGCTGCGCAAGTTGGTGTCAAACCTGTCGTAGGTTTGTTTGAGGAGCTGCCCGGGCCGGGGGCTGCCGTCTTCCAGCTCCTGAGGAAGAAAAGGGAGAAAGGGAGGCCGAGTCTGTGCGCGCTCTGAGGCCGAGGTAGACTGTCCAGAGAGCGCAGCATTTCTGCCCTCCTCCCCCAGGTTACCCCAACCCTCGGCTAGGCAGTGGGGGGCCCACAATGCCATCCCCACCCGCATCAGGGCTTGGATGCCTTCTTCCAGATCCTTCAGCTTCTCGTAGAAACGGTCCGAGGTGCCAAACACCAGGCTGTTGGTGAAGACCCGGCTGAGAAACTGCACGGGTGCGAGCCAGGACTGGATGAGCAGTAGCGAGAAGCGGAGAAGCTCCATGTCCTGCAGGCGCAGGGGGGTGGCAGTGGGCACCGAGTCCCCTGTCCCTCCCACCCCACTCCCTGGGGAGCAGCACTCCTGGTAGGTGGGGTGCAGGCCGGGCCAGCCCAGGACGCTGCCTGGTTCCTGCGCAAGAAGGGGTGGTCCTCTTAGGGGCGGGGAGCCCCTTCCCCTGATGGGGCGGGCACAGCCACTCACAGATCTCTGCTGGGCCTCGTCCTTGCCCGTGGGGGCCGGGATGGTCTCCGAGAAGCAGAAGGCAGCCTGGGCATTCTGGATGGAGTATCTCTGTCCCTCGGGGATGTAGGCGCGCTCCTGGGAGGGGGACCCCGCCCAGGGCTAAGCACGGTTCTTAGCACTTTACCCTCCCGCAGACTATGCTCACCAGAGCACCCTCGCTTGGATGAAGCACCCCTGAACTTGCTAGTTTCCTCCCATAACGCACCGGGGGAGGAACGCCCACCTTCCCTGCCACCCGCACAAGCACCCATTCCTGGGGAGCTTACAAACTCTTTGTAGGTGTCAGCAGCCAGCTGGTGAAGGTGCTGGGCCCGGAGCACAGCGTTGGCGAACAGGCTGGACAAGGGCATGGCCGGGAAGGCACCCACCTCCTGCGGCCAGGGCAGGCAGAGCAGGGTGAAAGCCAGGAGCGCAGAGGTCCAAGGGCCTAGAGAGGGAAGGAGGCAGGGTGGGCCAGAGGCAGCAAGCCAGCCCTTTCCTTCTCCCCCTCCACCCAGGGGCCCCGGACACTTAACGTCTAGCCAATTGTCTGGGTGTAGCTATAAGAGGGTGCGCACCCCTGTCCACCTGCAGGGTCCCACACCCCGCCTTAGTACACATCAAGCCCAAAGGGATTTGAGGGAACTTACCTGCAGCCATTGCCGCTGTAAGCTGTCCACGGGACCCTCAGTGGTTTGGGGAGCTCGGTCCTGGGATCCCGGCAGCGTCTCCTGCTGGCCCTTTTATACCCCGGCCCTGCTCTCTCCCCGCGCTCTTGCTCTATGTATTTATGCATGGGACCACGAGGGGCCTGTGCTGATGGATAATTTAGAACCTCCTCCCACTCAGCCTGTTCCCGCTCTCGTCCTGGGGTCATGCCCCCAGGCTTGTCATCTTTTTCTCGCTGCTGACACCAGCATCGTGAGGGCTGTGTGCTCAGGGGCCTTGCTGGAGAGACCACCCAACCTGTCCTCTTTGGAGGGGGGAGTGGCAGAGGGCGTGGGGATCGGGGTCCAGGCGAGCTCCGGTGGGGCATCATCATGGGGTTGTCCACCAGGGTGAGCGGGCCCCACCTGGACCCCAAAAGGCGGCTAGGTCAGAATGGCTGTGTGGTGAGACGTGCCGGCCCCCCTCACCCTCCATCCTTCCCCTGCCCCCTGCACGGCTCCCCTAGGCTCACCAGCTTCCACACCTTCGCCTCTGGCACCACCCTCCCACCTGCTGCCACTTGAAGCAACTGGATGCAGAGCTACTGCTGGCGGCTAGGGGGCGCCAGCCCCTCACATGGCCCTCCATTTCCCTTGGGGTTTGGGGGGGGCTCCGTGAGTGGGGCCAAGGACCAGAGCTTCTGCGCGGTGGGTGCGCCCGCCACTGACAGAAGGGCCAGGAGGAGACGGTGCGTCCTCCCGCGGCCCTGCCACAGCTGACAACCTGAGCGGGGAGAGCCCTTGAGGGCTGGAGTCTGCTCCCCAGGCCTGGAGCTCAGGGCACAGCACCCTGAAAAATGCTGTCCCCTGTCATTTCATCCTTGTACAGGGCCCGCAGGTCGTGAGGTGTGTGCCTCAGCGCCTCGCCTGGCGTCTGTGGCAGGACATTGTTACCGTCCATTTCACAGAGGGGGCGGCCGAGGCCCAGAGAGGTCACCCCAGCAAAGCAGATCCCCAAAGCCTCCCCTTCGCGGGCTGCGCCCTCCCCAGCCCTTTCTCCAAGCAGACTGGTTGGAGACCGCAGCTTTTTCCTTTTTTTTTTTTTAATAATATAATAGTTTATTTTCCCATCATTTTGTGCCTTTCCCCCCTCTCAGTTGAATCCCCGTGGGTTTCTCGTCACCAAATCACCCGTGTGCCATCACCATAGTCCAGTGCACTTCCCCCCACCGCCATTTTTGATCCCATTCCCCACTCCAGCCCTGTGACATGTCTCTGGTATGTAGCTGTTCATTATCATTATTTTCTCACCTGGTCCATTACACTCCTGCTATGAGTGAAACCATCCGGTTTTTTTCCTTTTCTTTCTGGCTTATCTCACTAAGCACGATCTCTTCCAGCTCCATCCATGTTGCTGCAAAAGGCATGAGCTTATCTTTTTTGGTTGCTAAGTAATATTCCATAGTGTATATGTGCACATCTTTTTAATGCAGTCATCCACTCTTGGGCATTTGGAACCACAGCTATTTTAACTCAAAATCCCGCTGCACATGGAGGTCTTGCCGCTCATCTCAGCCACCCGGTGTCATCCTTGTCTTCTCCTAAGAGCAGGTGGCTGGCCACATTTCCCAGGGGTGGTGTTCCAGTCCTGGGGTGCATGTCAGAGACCACACAGTGAGGCAAGGCTGCTCCCTTCCTGCCTCCCCGTGCCCAGGGTCCCCAACTTCTACCTGTGGAGGCCACTGGCACCCAATCACCCCCAGGGATCACTGCAGGAGAGAACAGAGCCTCTTCTGCCCCTGGAGTCCAAGAACATTTACCACTTTGCCCAGTGGGAAAACAAACAAATGAACACGCAGCCCCTTGCAGAGCTGGCTGGCTGTGTCGCTGGCAGCCAGAGTGGACGTGTCTGTGCCCCGTGCCCTGTTAGACCCCGAAGAAATAGTTCCCTCGGTCCCCATCACCCTGAGCCGGTGTCCAACTGGCGCCACAGTCCAGTGTCTCCAGGGGAAGGCCTGGACCCGTAGGAGCTGGGGGACAGCAAGTGGGGTTCAGGGGGCTTCTCATCCATGCAACATGCTCTGAGGAAGGTGGGGCGGTGGGGCAGATGAGCACACCCCTTTCCTCTCCTTGATCCAGTTCCACCAAAAAGGAGGAGCCGGGAGGGGGTTGGTGGAAGAGGGTGTCTGAGTCCAGTGAGATCTGTCTCCCCCACTTCTTCTTTCTCCTGTGTCCCCCGAGGAAAGGCACTGAGGTGGAATGACCCCGCCCCCGTGGCAGCTGAGAGACGGAGGGAGAAGTCTCGGCCTCCCTGGGAGTGAAGGATACAGAGGCCCACGCTGGGCACTGCTCAGGAGCCACACAGGTGGGCACAGGGCGGGGAAGCTGAGGCTCCTCGCACTGGGCAAGTTACTGCTAGGAGCAGGTGGGAGCAGGTGGGAGCAGCGGGATCCTTGCTCCTCACCACACCCTCCTTGGTTCACACCAAAATTAGCTTGACCCATGGGACTCTGGGGATCACTGAGTACATGTTTTTATGAGAGGTTACCATGGTAACCATTGGCCCCCAAGAGGAAAGATGAAGAGGGTGAGGGAGCGTTGGTGGTTTTTTCTCAAGTCTGGACCGTTCCAGTGATGGAGACACATGTAGTACTCAGTGAGTGAAGGAAAACTTTGAATTAGACTTGGGGCCTCCCTCCAGGACTGGGAAGTCACGCACTCCTTCGTGGGGCCCCTGCGGGCCCAGACCCCAGGCTGCCCCAGGTTCAGAGACTGTCCTGTGGCCTCCTGGTGGCAGCCAGTGGGCAGAGGCTGTGACTAGCATCTCTGAGGTCCAGAGACTGGGGTGAAATCCCTCCTACCCCCATCACCCTGTTTCTCCCCTTTATAACTTGGAACCGCTGGCTTTCAGGGTGTTTGGGAGCCTTTCGTATTTCCAACTCGACTCCCTCTGGGGTTCCCTGCTCTATGGAAGGTCACACATCTCTTTTGTTCTGGAAAGGTCCCCATGTAGGCTTCAAGAGCTCAGAGGTTCAAGTCTGAGGGGGTGAAGTGCTCTTTTTTTAAATGTCATCTTCAGTTAAAAAAAACAATTATTTATTTATACATACAATAACTGGGGTGCAGGTCAGAGCTGCAGGGGGTAAGAGGATTCACCAGTGACAGAGTGGGGAGCAGAACAAGTAGGTTGACTGAAATCCACTGCTGAGGGGAGCCGCGGGCAGGACAGGAGAGGTCTGCTGCGCCCTGCAGGTCACTCCCTGGTGAGGATGAACAGCAGTGACTGTGGAGAGCTTCATAGTGCTGTGCTTTAACCCCTGAGTGCAGGGCTGGGAACTATTTTTTAAATGTTTAGATGACATGCTCTTTGTGTACATTGTCGTTCATCTTTGGCAATTTCATTTTTCAGGGTCGTGTTTGGCCTGGTGTGAGGAACGGCTTGAGGAGGACGGGGGCAGCTCTCCACCCTGCCTCAGGTTCGTGAGGGCCACCCTTCCCTCCCCACCAGTAGCTCTGATCCTCCTTCCTGGGGCCCGAGGCTGGGACGGCCCCTCAGGACACCACCTCCTCTTTGCTTCCAACCGAGTCTCAGCACCAAGCTACGTGAATTGGGCCACAGTCTCTAGTGAACACTATGTGGGGGTCCTAAGGGCTTCTCCAGGGGAGCGAGGAAGGAGCCCCACACTCTGATGCCGGGCGCAGGGCATGAGGCCCATTTCATTCACTCAGCTGAAGGACATAAAGCGCTTTCCCCAGAGTCTCTGAACATCCAGGCGATGCCTCCCCAGCCTGGCTGTGGGCGTAACTTTCTCCTGCTCAAAGCTAAAACTTGATCAATGTGGGCAGAGGCAGCAGAACCCCAGGATGAGGACCTCGGGCACAAGGAAATCAGCACAGAAAAACCCACCCGTGTCACCCGACTTAATGAAGCAAGTCTCGTCTTCCCTCACATCTGTATTGCACGTTTCATCAAGTTTTCACTTCCTTTATCTCGCCAGGCCCTTGGGTTTGCCAGAGGATTCAAGCATGGAGGAAGGGCCTTGGGGGCACTCCTGTGTGATGGGGGGGGGTTGTTTTCACTGGTTCAGGATGGCTGAACAATCCAGACATGCGTAGCCGGCTACCTAGCGGGCCCCACAAAGAAATGCCCTCATTGGGGGTTACGCCCAGGGAGGCAGTTCCACAGAACAGGAAGTAATAGGAACCGAGGTGCTTTCCTGGAGGCTGCCCTTAGCTGGACACCACCGCGCCTTCCCTCCACCTCATTCTGTTTTTCGTGGTGGGGAGGGTGTGTGTACGCCTGTGTGTGTGTGTGTACCTCTTCTATCTCTTACAGGACTATAACCTCTTTCAGGCCACCTGCTTGCCTTTCCTTTATCCATTCCATTCATTCATTCGTTCATTCATTCATTCCTTTTTTGGTGCATGTCCTGATTCAACAAGTACCTGCCACTCCTTCCATGTGCCAGCCACTGTACCAGGCAGGTGGATGCACCTAGATGAACAGAAGATGCCATCTCTTCTCTGCTGGAGCTTATGGTCTCTGGAAAGTGAGATAGTGGTAACCATATAAATATATAATGGTAAAATGGACCCCATGGCTAACTGCCCGGAGGGAAATAGCTAAGCCACAGAGGGGAGGGGGTGATGGCGGAGGGGTGTCTGCAGGGTGGCTTGCCCCAGGGCTAGGAACTCCAGGAGCCTCTATGGTACAGGATGCCCGGAGAGACAAACCCGGGGGCAGTGCCAGGCATGCGTGTTAGTTTTGATGCCCTAACAGTCCACTTAGTCCAAAATAGCAAGTATGTAAACGAGAATAACAAGGACGGGAACTTTCAATGCATGGCAAAACACATGTGAAAAAATTTAAGTGGTGTAAGTAGACCAGGCGGCGTACCTGAGCTGGTTCCACACCCCAATGTTTACACACACCCACAACTCACAGGGGCTGAGTCCCAGGCGGGACCTCAGGCTCTGGTCACGCGAGATGCTGTCAGTTTCAAGAGCAAGAGCTCTTAAAAAATCCTTTAGGCCCTCCCTGGTGGTGCAACGGGTTAGGACCCAGCACTGCAAGATGGCCGCAGCCGCTTCAGTGCAAGTTTGATCCTGGGCCCCGGAGGTGACCCACACGGTGCGGCAGACCTCTCCTGTCTCCCTGCTGCTCCCCTCAGCAGTGTACTTCATCGATCTGCTGTTCTGCTCCCCGCTCTGTCTCTGGTGAAGCCTCTCGCTGCCCTTGCATCCATCCCCAGCTCTGTATACATAAATAAATAAATCTTTTAAAATCCTTTAAAATTGTATTAGGCTCTGTCTAATGTGTCTTAAGCGATGCATCCAGGATTTAGCGCTTGTGAATCTGTGCTCCTGAGTTCCAAGTAAAGGGTTTTGGGGTGGAGGGGGTAACTGAGTGGGGGTGTTTTATTACTGGTTTTTATTTCTGTTTGGAGTCAACAGCAGGACAAGCAAGGCCTGGAACAGGTGGACGTGGCCTAGGCATTCCCTGGACGCAGCTCTGAAACCAGTGGGGAGAGAGTCAGGCACTTGCCTGGACTATGGGAACCCCAAACCCTTGAGGTGTTGAAGACCCACCTCGGAAGGCGGGGGGGCCTGCAGTGACAGTCAAACACAGGCAGTTTTTCATGTATTGTTTTGTTTTTCTCTCGTCTCTGATTCTGCTGGAAAAACACCCCGCTCAGAGCGCCCCAGCCTGGACCCACCTGCAGCAAGAGCGGCGGAAGTCAGGCCGCCGAGGAGGAACCGCGGGCCCCGGGGGACTGGCTGGATTCCCCCAGTGGGCAGGGGGCATGTGCTCACCAGGGGCCTCAGGGCTGCATTCTGGGGCGGGGGCAGGCCTGAGCTGGACTCTGGGGGGACGGCTGAGGGGCATGACATTACCCCCAGGGAAAAAGGGGACCGTGGGCACTTCGGGCTTGTGAAGCCAGGAGGTGGCCGGAGGTTCCCAGGATTTTCTCTGCCCTCTGTTTCTCCTCCCTCTGGCCTCCCTCCTGGGGTTGAGTCTCAGCTCTTCTCAGCTCTCTGCCAGGGAGACAGCTGGGATGTGGTAAGCATGCTGGCGTGTGGCTTTTGGCCTGTTGAGCCATCTTCCCTGAGGCCTCAATTCCCTTACTTAGAAAAGGAGGTGAGGGGGATCCTGACGGGGCGTTCTGCAGGGGCTGAGGCGAGATAGTGGGAATCAACGTGGAGACGCTCAATAAAACATCCCGGCATTTCATGGCCCTCATTGTCTGTCTGCTTTATTTTTCGCTTTGCGCTGACATTTCAGAGAGTCAGTGAAAGCTTTTCTTTCATGTGCTGTGTCCGGATGGTCCTGACACCCCCAGACACACATGCCAGGGTTTGTAGACCTGCACAGCAGTACGAAACAAAGTCAAGCGTACTGTGGGGTCCACTCACTCAGAAACGGCCTCTGCTCCTGTTTCCTTCCCCTGATTCGGTCCCAGCCCCGCTGGCATCGCCCAGCCCTATTTCCACTGTCCTGCTTCAGTTCTGGGGAGCAGAGACAGGCAAGAGGACACCCGCAGTGTAAGCGCTTAAGACAGAAAACCAGACCAGGGAGGGCTTGTCCCCCACAGCCAGGAAGGCCCTGCCCTTTGAGGGTGTCTTTGCTGTCACGGCTGTTTGCCAACAGCAATTCCAAGCGTTAGGGAAACGTATTCCAAGACATGAGTACACTTGCAGTAAGCCAAGGCCTGCTTCCAGCAGGAGCGGCCCAAACTGAGGGAGACCCTGCCGGGGCAGAAGTGAAGACACTCCCCAGCCCCCACCCCAGGGTCCCCGGTGGAGTGAGAGGACAGAATTAGCACCACTATGCAAAGCAGCAGGAGAGGAAGGGGAGCAGCTATGTGGAGGCAAAACAAGCCCGCTCCCTGCACCCCAGTGAGGGAGGCAGGCCTGCGGCTCACCCAGGTGAACTCCGAGCCGACGAGTGGACGCCACTGGGCCACGGAGGTGGACGGGAACCACGGGCCCGGGGCCTCAGCTCCTGGCGCACCTGGAACTCCAAGGGAAGCTGGGCAAGCCGCTGCTTGGTTCTCCGGTTCAGCTGGCAACCCCCCCGCCCCCAGGGCAGGGATTTCTCCCATCAGGCTGTAGCGTGAAGGGCAAAGAAGTATTTGGGGCCACCACGCAGGGTCAGCAGGAAGAGGAGGCCGCCTGGTCTCAAATGCGGAGGTTAATCACACCAGGGCTCCCAGGTGTGCGCGGCCCCCAGACTCCACGCGGGCAGCGGGGTCCCTCATCTGGAGGGCCCTTGCAGGCCTCTAAGATGATGATGGGGAAGTCTGAATGCATCACCTAAGCACCCCCTAACTTTACCACTCCAAAGTCTCCCCCTTAGGGGTAGACAGAGTCCTTACAGGGCTCTGGGTCAAACTTAAAAATACGTGTAGTCTCCCCCATGTTTATTGCTGCTTTATTTACAATTGGAAAGACTTGGAAATAGCCCAAATGCCCAAAAGTAGATGGCTGGATTAAAAAGATGGGGTACATGTACACAATGGAATATTACTCAGCAACCAAAAAATAAATAAACACATGTCTTTTGCAGCAACATGGATGGGGCTGGAGAAGACCATGCTTACTGAAATAAGCCAGAAAGAAAAGGAAAAATACCAGATGGTTTCACTCATAGCAGGAGTATAAGGACCAGGCGAGAAAATAATGATAATGGTGAACAGCTATAGACCAGAGACATTTTGTGGGGGTGGAGTGGGGAATGGGATCAAAAACAGTGGTGGGAGGGAAGCACTGGACTATGGTGATGGCACAGGGGTGATTTGGTGATGGGAAGCCCACGGGGATTGCCACTGAGGAGGAAAAATGCGCAAAATAATGTAAAAATAAGCTATTATATTATTAATCAAAAGAAAAAAAAAAAAACAACCCAAAAACGCGCAGGCTTGATGCAGGGCGGCGGGTGTGTGGCGGGAGCAGGGCCCGTCCCCAGGGGCCTTCTAGTTTAGCTGCAGCATGAGCCAGCCTGGCTGCTGAGGCCGTAGTAGTCATGCTGAGCCCAGGGCCGGTCCCGATGGGCTCGGCACTTTCAGAGGACTTCCTGCAGGTGGACGGCTTTGAAGGACAGCAGGACTGGGATGTGGGAGAAGGCAAACCCTTCAGGAGGAGATCCCTGACGTATAGAGCAAACATCAGCTGCTGCTTGTGGGTAAAGGGTATGCAGGAGAAGGGCTCCCCGTTCCCGCCCCCTCGGGGTTCTCCTGTTGCTCTGGACCCAGCTAGGGAGCAAAGAGCAAGAGGCCTTCAGAGAGAAGCCTCGAGCGAGCCCAGGAGAGGCCCATGAGCCCCTCGGCCTTCGCCGCCTCCCCTCCTGTGAACCCTCTGTGCCCAGATAAGTACTCTCTTCCACCCCAGGCCCACAGATGTCACAAGCCTGCGTGTGGTCCCTCAAGACACACTGTTTATTCCATGGGAGAATGGACTCAAGACGCCCCCGGGGGAGAGCGCAGGAGAAGGCAGCAGGGGACCAAGCTCTTGGCAGCATTTGCGGCCAGTGGAGGTGGGCCAGGCTTTCCCAGGCTCTGCAGGAGGAGGCCGGTCTGCTCTGAGTCCATTGCGGGTTCCACACATTCTCCATCTCCCCCGTCCTGAATGTGGGTCGGACCCCCCGCACAGCACCCCCAGAGGCTGGGTCCAGTCTGTCCCCAAAGAAGTCCTGCTCCAAACCACTGCTCTGTGGCCTTGCGCTCCAGGCCCTTGTGAGAGCTGGGACCAGAGCCTGGGGGTGCAGGCAGATCCGGTGGGTCAGTTTTGGAGACTGACTTGGGTCTGGGGCGGAGGGCAGGCTGGGAGCCGGGCGGCTCTGAAGCAGTCAGTGAGCGCCGAGCAGGCTGCGCCCCGGTGTGGCTACGACGATGGGAGGGCCGGCCCCTCACTCCTGGCTGGGGTGCTCGCCCACCGACCACTTTACCTCCCCTGTCCGCAGAGTCACTATGTCCTCGTAGGTGGCCGTCTGGTCAATGTCCAGGCCCTGGAGACACGGAAGAGAGAGCTCAGGTGTTGGCTGCTCCCCAAACACCCCCAAAATGGTGACCGCTGACCACAGACCCTCAGGACTTCAGTGTGCCCTGCTCCTACCTCGTAGGTGTGATCTTCTTCCATCCCAGACTTGCTGTCATCCTGGGGAAAGGGATGGAAAGTGGCGTCTTAGCTTCTCCCAACTCGCCCACTGCTGGGCAGGCTGGAGAGGGCCAGGGACAGTGGCCCGGGGTGCGGGGTGAAGGGTGAGGGGCAGGGGTGAGGTGCAAGAACAGCAACCCTGAAGGAGGGCGCGCTGAACAGGTGAGCCCACAGCCGGCCCTGGGCCCTGCCCCACGCCCGCCTCCCGGCCCCCGCGGTCACCTTGTCCAGCAGCAGGAAGATGGGCACGATGATGAAGAGGATGATGAGCAGGGTCTGGATCATGATGATGCCATCTTTCAGCGTGTTCCGCCGCCTCACCTGCTCCACCGTGCTGAACCCTGGTGGGAGGTGGGCCGTGAGGCTGCGCCCCGCGCCAGGGCCTGCGCCCACCCCGGCCTGCTCCCCAGCGATCTTCCCGAGCACGTGGGCCCCCGTGCCTGTGACGGGCTGGGGCAGGGCCCGCTCCAGAACCGCGCCGAGGGCCGCCCCCACGAATCTCCCCCCCGCACCCACCCATGACACGCAGCTCCGTGCCGCAGCCCGTGTGCAAGGTCAGTTCCAGCGGGCACTCTTGATGGCAGTAGTAGATGCCGTTGTCCTGGACCTGGATGCCCCAGATGGTGAGCGTGGAGATGGTGTGGTCCTGTTTCTGCTGGATGTGGCCATTTTCCTGGGGCAGCAGCTTGGCCTCTGCGTCTATCTTTGGCTTCCAGTACCAAGTCACATTGCCCTTGCTCTCCATGTGGCACGCTATGGTCACGTTGGAGCCCCGTTTTCTGGCCACAAAACGTGGGATCTGCCACAACCGGGAACAAGTGCTTCCTGTGGGCATCGAGGTTGGGATGGGAATGTCTTCCTGACACCAGGGTTGCTGACCTTGGCCCTGGCCCCTGGCTCCGCAACCCACCCCGCCTCTCAGTCCTCACCCCTCCAGCCACGTGAGTAGCCACAGGTCAAGCCACGGGACCCCGCCCCCTCCCCGACTGCAGTTTGTGTAGGACGTGGAACCTGATGACCGGCGCTTGCCCGCTACAGCAGCCTGGCTCTCCCTGGGCCCACCTGGCCTGCAGCTCCCGCCCCTCCCGGCCCTGAGCAGTCCTGAGCCCCGAAGCCCTGGCGATGCTCCCCCATGGGGGAGACGACAGAAGCCTTGGCTGGATGACGGAGGCCCTGGGCATCTCTCCCCGCTTCCCTTTCCTCCACCCTCTCCTACTACCCTTCTGCCTGGCCTTGCTCCCCCTTTCTCTCCCCCTTTCTCTCCAGCACGCTCCGCCCAACCGGTCCCCTCCCTCCCTCACCCCCGGAAGCCCCCTCCTGCCTCCCTTCCGGAGAGTGGCCTGTCAGAGGCCCCAAGGTTCTTTCCACAGCTGAGGCCATCTCCACAGCCAGACAGACCGGCCCGAGTTTTGGTGGGGTTCCCTCTGGCTTCCCCACCCCCAGTCTCTGGGACGGGAACACAAATACCAGCTCAGGATAGGGAAAGGCCAGGGTGGTGGCCTCCGAGTCAGGCTTCACAGGGGAGAGCCCAGGAGGTCTGGGGATGCGAGTCCCCAAGGGGAGACCCAGGGGCGAGCAGCACAGGACAGCGGCCTGCGCGGACCCCACATGTGTCCCCCTGGCGGGGTGGGGGTGAAGGTGCTGACCTTTGAAATTCCGGTGCGGGTTTCCTGAGTTGGCTGCTGGCACCGGCTCACCTGCTGGGTGGGAGGAAGAAGGTGAGGTGCCCCACCCCCTGCATACCCTCTGAGCTCCAAGACGCACTTCCTCCTTCCGAGCCATGAGCTGCAAAGCCCCTCAGCTCCGGGCCCCCCTTGTGGCCTAGGGGCTGAGTCTCAGCACTATGAGTGCTATGGCCTCAGGTCTACCCCCGCCAGGGAGCTGACCCACAAGGCACAGCAGAACTCTCCTGTCTCCCCGCTGCTCCCCTCGGCAGTGTACTTTGTCGATCTGCCTGTTCCCTCGGCCCCCCGCGCCTCTGGTCTGTATCCCAGTTCTTGCATGCATAAATAAAGAAGATAAATCTTAAAAACAAAACAAAACAAAACACCAAGCCCCTCGACTCTGGGCCCTGTTTCTTGGAGACAGGAGTAGCCTGGGAGCACAGCTGACCTCCTCCCAGCTCCCCTCTGCCTTTGACCCGTCAGAGGTGCCTGAGTCAGGCAGGAGGGAGGTGCAGCTGGGAGGACTCTCTTTTCAGACCAGAAGCCACTTCTGGATCGGCATCTGTTCCCGGGGCGCCCTGCCTCCCAGCCCGGTGCCCGCGGGGCCCACCGGGGGTGCACAGCTCTCCTCTCTTCCCCCTGGACCCAGCTCTTTCCCCATCATGTCATATCACCAACCCTCTGGCCCAGCTCAGTCTGACACTCTGCAGGCAGGAGAGGTGCTGGGCCCCAGATCCCTGAGCCCGTAGCCTGAGTGACACCCACAGACCTAGGCCCTAGGGCGGTGGAGGGAGGCAGGAGGCAGCGAGTGCAAGAGACAGAAAGAGGAGGTAGCAGAAAGCTGGAGATGGAACCAGCGGAAGCAGAGAGTGGGACCAGCAGGCCATGTCTGGGGGGCAGGCGGGTGCTGTACCTGAAAGCAGCAGCAGCAAAACCACCAGCCAGGCGCTGGGCATGGGAGACAGTGTCAGCCCGGCCATGGTCACCGCCCGAGTCCGGCCCGAGCTCGCAGCAACGGCAGAGGCTCCGGGGGAAAGCGTGTAACTGCCCAGACGGCAGCCTGTCCCCTCCCTGCCTCTCCCCCATCAGGCCTCTTCCTGCCATGCAAATGGGGACCCAGGGGAGGCACCAGCTCTCTGGGGACCCTGGGGGAAGGCAGGTTCTCTTGTCAGCTGGGCTGCTAAGGTTCAAAGTTCACCATTGGGCACCGTAGCGCGTGCACAGTGGGCATTCCTGGGAGTCAGGGGCCTCTGAGTCTCCTGTGGCCTGTCCAGTGTCTCCCCGCTGCCCATCACGCCCAGGGCCCACCAGCCTCCATCCCCGGACCTGCATTCCCAAGCTCTCTGCACCGGGGGATGAGTGTCGGTGGGGCCCCTCTGCCATGGGCGGGCCTGCAGGAAGACGAGCACCAAGGGAGGATGGCCCGCGGGTGCCGGGGGCAGCGGTGGGCCCGGGCCAGGCGCCTGGAGAGGCCTCTTGCTTGGCGGCCATGTTGGGCCTGGGGAGCTGAGCCGCCCCGGCTTGCCAGGGTTTGTGGGAGCTTCGGAGGTGGGGGCTGGGGTGCTGAGGGCTTAGAGGAGACCCAGCCACCGTGAGCAGACCTGCTGTTCACAGCTGCAGGCCTCTTGGGTGGGGGCCAGGAGGTCCGCGTGGGGGAGCCCTGAGGTTCAGAAACTCAAAGGCTCTGGCTTGATCTTGCCAGGTAGCAGAATGTTGGCTGAAACCACAGTGTTCGGGAGCTGGAGTCTCTGTCCCGCCCCGCCCCTGCCCCGTGGGGAGGGTCCCTTGTGCAGTCCCGGTGCCCACTGAACACGGCAGGCAGGCGGGCACCGCAGCCCCTGGCTCAGCACGCCCTCCTGACTCCCCAAGGCGCCGGGTCCTACAAGTCTTCTGCCGCCATCTCGAGTCCCTGCAACCTCCCAGTCTCTGGCGGTCAGCGGGTCTGTTCAAGGCACCGAGAGGTGGGCACCCACTCCCGGGCTGGTGGTGAGGAAAGCAGGGGTCTGGATGCCCACCCGGCAGGCACCGTGTGTGGGGGGTCAGCCCCCAGGCCCCAGGAGCACGGAGCTGAGGAAAGTGGGAACAGGACTGTTACAGTTTCATCCAAGGAACAGCTCGTTCTGGGCAGCCCAGATGTTCTTGCTGTTTCCAGATGTTCCCAATGAAAAAACATTTCTCTGAAAAGGTGTCAGATGTTCAGTTCACAGAACAAACAGCCCAGGAATATAAACATCACCTGGGGTGAGCCTGGGGACCATGGGCCCTGGACTGGTGGGGGTAGCTGGAGACTCCCAGAGGAACAGGGGCAAATCCGGGGGGCTCTTTCTTCAGTAAGTTACCTCCTTGGTTAGCTTTGGGACTAGGGCGCCCCCAAAGTTGGAAGGATGAGGGGAGCAGGCCTGGGACTCTGCGTGTGTGGCTCACCTGGCATCGGGCCCCGGGTGGTGTGGGGGGGCTGGGGCCCAGGGGCTGGGGGGGGTGCTCAGCATTCTCCAAACACATATGTGCACACCCCGAGGGTGGGATGTAAATGTGTCCTTTGGACTTCATCCCCATTCATGCCAGGCTAGGAGCTGTTGGCAGGGGCCCGTGGGGGCTCAGGGGGCACCATCCCCCGGAGGGTTATTTGTCACCGCTGGGGCTGTGCTGTTCCCTCCCTAGTGACAACAGTGCTGAGCTCTGAATGGGGCTCGTGACGCCCCTCTTTCCCAGAACAGGGAAACCTAAGCCCACTCCTGCCTCTGCCCCCGGCTACCTCGGCTGCACACCCCGATATCCCTCCGGCAGCCCCACCCCACCTTTCCAGGAACACAGCCTCAAAACAAGAGGGGGGGTGGAGGGGGAGGGACAGGAGCTCAGACTTGGGGCAGCAAAGGGAGGGACCCCAGCCACTCTGGGAGAGGGGCCAGCGACCTCAGTGTGCAGCGAAGGGCTCAGACCTCTGCCCCGCCCATGTCTCCCCTCCCCACAGATCCACTGGACTCGCAGCTCCGGCCAGGAGTCCTGCTGGTTCAGGAGGGCCAGCCTTGGGGCCCGGCCTGCAGGGCACCAGCCGAAAGCCTCAAGTTACCTGCCGGTGGCTAACCAGGTGTCCCGCCACACTCGGGAGCCGCTGGCATCCAGAGGCCTGAAGGCCCCATGGCGGGGGCGGGGAGGGACAAGGTCTCACAAAGCCGTCGGGGGCCCCACAGGCCAACAGCACCCCGGTGAAGCAGCCCTGTTAGAGACCCAGTCACCTCACTTCTGTGAAACAGAAATAAGGGTGACGACGCACCCTTCACACGGCAGTTGTGGGACCCCGGAAATCCTGGAGAAGTGAGAGGAGCCCGCGCCCCCGGTGAGGAGCTCAGAGAACCTGGCAGGGAGGCTGGACACCCCCACACAAAGGGACCGCACATGGAGGGGGCTGGGGAGACTCACCGAGCAGAGGAAATTCACAGGGAGGTCTGGGGCTCAAACTCATCAGTCCCTGCCTGTGGGTGCCATATCACCCCAGAATGCAGAAACCCTGACTCATTGTTTGCTGGTGTGGAGGAGTCCGAAATCCAGGTGTAGAACAAAAGCTTATACGTGAACTTGTCTTCCACCCCCTGGGACTGGGGGTTGAACCCACTCTAGCACACACAGGAACCTGGGCTCTTGGGTCGGGTCACAGGCAGGGTCCCCTGGAGGCTCTCTGGGGGAGTCGGGGGCGCACTGTGAGGCCCACGATGGGAGTCTGGGGGTGAGCAGAGGAGGGGGCTTCCGGGGACGAGGGGCTCGGGACGCAGGGTCCCAGGGCCTAGTCTCTGGCCACGGGTGGGGAGAAGGGGTGGGGCTGCCTGCAGGGGAGGCGCGAGGCTGGACTCCAGGCCTCCTTCTGTGGAGGGAGGGGGGCCCTGTGTACCCTGCCTCCCGCCCCCCCAGAGGCTCTGTCTCCCTGGCGTGGCTCCAGTCCTCCGGGCTGTTCTCTGCAGGTCCGTGTCTGCACGCAGGGGCGCAGAAGGAAGACACCCTCACGCTGAGGCGCCGAGAGGAGGCTTTATTATATCAGAACTGTACAAAGGACTCAGGCACTTGCCTGGCTTGGGCCTGCTCCCACCTGGACGTGGAGTGAAGGGTGTGGGCCTGCATGGGAGGGCCCGAGGCAGGGGAGGCCGCCGTCTGCACACCACCCTGTCCATAGAGGCTCTCGGGGCCGTGCCAGTTGGCAGGGAGGGGCAGGCAGTGGACAGGGTGCTGGTCAGGGAGAAGCTGACCCGCTGGGGTTCACCAGCCTCTTTCCCCAGAGAGACGGGGAGGAGGTCAGCACAGGCTGGGGGCAGCGGAGGGAGGAACCAGAGCGATGGGAGGAGCAGACTCCGGAGTGGGAGGGGGCGCCCGGGCCGGGCAGAGCAGGACGGACGCAGGCGCGGGGGGCGGGGGCACCCCACACCCCGCACACACGTGTCGCTCTGGAGGTTTTGCTGCTTCCTGAGTTTAATCAAACTGTTCACGAGAAACAAGAAGACAGAAGAGGAACTAACGGGAACTCAGCGTGCAAACGTGCCATGCGGTCACGCTCACACACGCTGGCACAGGGGCACATCCCCACGCCCCGAGCTGCAGTGCAGGGGGGCCGGCCCGTGGCTCTCACACACCCCAGGTACAAAGCTCCCACAGCACATACACAAGGACACGAACCGGTGACCCCTCCTCCCGCGTGGCCTGGGCGCCCTCTGGGAGCCAGGAGGGCCTGGCACCGCCATGCCCAGACCACTCCCTCTGGCTCTCCAGGCAGCAGGAAGCTGGGAGGCTGGACCTCAGCTGGGTTGCTGTGCTCAGGCCTCAGCACGGAAATCTCTCTCGTGGGCTCGACTGTAACACTCTTAGGATCACTTTGGGGAGGGGGCGACAAAGGGGTGAGCTGGGGTGTGTGGAGGAGGGGAGCTCTGAGGCCTGGGGAGACTAGGTGCCCCAGGGGTGCTGATGGAGGAGCCAGGAAGGGAGGAGAGGAACAGGAAACTTCTTCCCAAGCACAGGGACCTTAGCTCCATCCTAGATGTGGGTGTTCGGAGCCCCTGGGGTCAATAAGCCCCAGGCAGTGATTCCCAGGGGTGGGGTGGGAGTGGGGGTGCTTCTTAGGAAAAGACAATTTCCAGGTGGAACCCTCCCTTCTGTTCTTCACCAAGGGAGTGGTGGTTTGAACAAGGGAGCGGGGGTTTGGACAATGGACAAACCAGGACATTGTTTCAGGACTCACAAACCCAGGCTGAGGTGTCAGAATCCAGCAGCCAATCAGGTTTGCGGAGCTATTTCTGGACCAATGACATTTCCCTTTTCCAGAAAAATTCCTGAGTAGGTAGGGTGACCCTGCGTCTCAGAGACAGGGGGAAGGCTGGCAGGCTCTGGGTCAGGTGTCTGCTCTCATCTTTGAGGTGAGCTTTGAGGTGAGCTTTGTCAACCAGCCACAGTGTGGGGGGCCTGGGAGGGGCCCTTAGTTCTTTAGTCTCAGGTGGCAGGAGGGCAGCCTGGCTCCTCCCCTTGGGGGGGGCAGAAATTCTGATGTTCTGACCTCCTCTGGGGGTCAGGCCCACCAGGTGAGAATAACTTGAAGGCAAAACCATGGCGGTGGGAGGCTCAGGTCCAGTGTGGTGCCCCTGGGATGCCACCCCATTTCCCATAGTCTGGGGAGGCAGGTGCTCCGGCCAGGGTGTCAGCCCCATGGAGGCCAAATCCTGTCCCCTGTGAGGGAGCCGGATCAACTCCAGACTCAGCGAGCAGGCGCCATGGGAAGCTCTGGTTGTGCCAGGCTCAGTTGGCCACCCCGATGCCACCTGCTAGACAAGAGATTCCTTGACCCCTGGGCGCACCGTCTGTCCTGGAGGTGGGGGCAGAGGGAGGGTGGAGTCTGGGGGGCTGATGGGTGTGGGCTCTATAGCAGGTCCAGCATCCTCTGTTGCACCCCCATCCTCAACTGGGCTCTGCACCTCGCCGTTCTCTCTCTCAGGGCCGTACATCTTGCTCATGGACTCGGCGATCAGTCCCTCTTTCTCAGGGGCCGCATCCCCACCGCCCTCCTGGTTGTGGCGGTACATGTAGGACGCCTGCTTCACGGAGCGCTGCAGCAGGTGCCGGCGGTAGGCCCTCTGGATCTTGATGGCGCACACCTCCTCGTGCTTCCGCTTGAGCGTGGTGGTGATGGGCTCGTAGGAGACCTTGGAGGGGTTGGCGGCCATGAACTTCTCCTCCATGGTCTGCTTGAGGGTGTCCATTTCCCCAGAGTCACCCAGGACCTCTTTGGTGAGGGCAAAAAGGATGTCCAGGCAGTGGATCTTGTCTCCGGGCACCATGGGCAGGTCCAACGTGATGAGCTTAATCTTGTTGGGCTTGGCAATCCTTAGTGGCTCCTGCAGGGTGTCCACAAAGTCAGACAGGCGGCTGTAGGCAATGAACTGTGTGGCATCGGGGTCAAACTTCTCCCAGGTCTCATAGAACATCTCAAAATCGTCCTCACTGAGGGGCTCACTGCTCTCCTCCGTGGCCACATTGAAGTTCTCCAGGATGATGGCGATGTACATGTTGACCACGATGAGGAAGGAGATGATAATGTAGCTGCAGAAGAAGCAGATGCCGATGGAGGGGTTGCCACAGTCACCCTTGATGCTGGAGCCCGGGTTCTCAAGGGTGGGGTCACAGTCAGGGGGCCCACTGTTGAGGATGGGGTTCAGAAGTCCATCCCAGCCAGCTGATGTGGTGATCTCGAACAGGCAGATGATGCTGTTGCCGAAGGTCTCAAAGTTGAACATGTCATCGATGCCTGACTCCTTCTTGACATAGGCAAAGTTGGACATGCCAAAGATGGAGTAGATGAACATGACCAGGAAGAGGAGGAGGCCGATGTTGAAGAGGGCAGGTAGCGACATCATGAGGGCGAAGAGCAATGTCCGGATGCCCTTGGCCCCACGGATCAGCCGCAGGACACGACCGATCCGTGCCAGGCGGATCACACGGAACAGAGTGGGTGACACGAAGTACTTCTGGATCAGGTCAGAGAGCGCCAGGCCTGCAAGGAGGAGCTGATGAGGATGCTGATGCTGCCCTGAGGGTGTGAGGCTGGGGGCTGGGGACAGCCTGGTGTGCTCTTCCCTGGGAAGCAGCAGCAATAGCCCAACCCTCAAAGCACAGCCTGAAAGAGTTCACCCATCAGGTGGGGCTCCCTAGGATTCTGGGCAGGGCCCTCATCTTTGTCCTGAGTACTGAATGGAAGTGGTTATGCCAAAGTTGATGATGTGAGGGTGAACCCCATTCCCAGGACTTTGCAGATGCTGTAGACGAGGGAGAGAGGGAGCGAAGGAGGACTGTGTGTGTGTGTGACTCAGGCATGTCTCTTCATTTTGTGTCAGTTTCCTTATCTATAAAATGGTGGAGATGACAGTACAATGTGTTGCTTAGTGACAGGGATACTGTTTGAGGAATGCATCACTTGGAAATTTCATCACTGTGCAAACATCAGAGTATAACTGCACAGATCCAAGCCGCTCTGCCTGGGCACCTGGTTGGTACGTTACAATATGGCCCATGTGACAACCATCACAGAATGGTCCAGCATTGACCAGAATGTCATTTGGCTCAGTTATCCATGACTACACCTGCCTCAAGTCTTGGTTACGACCAGCGAGTGAGCTAATGCCAGGCAGACACACAGCAGCCTTCATACAAACTGTGCGCTGGTCAATGGTAGCTAGTTACTTCTGTACTAGGATGTACACACACATCCGTGCACTTTTTTTTCTATCTTAAGTGGACACTGGAACTGATTTATGTTTCCTACTAAGCACATGGGCCCCTGAATGTGCACTGACTGTCAGGTAAATATTTCTGAAGTACTTTGATGTGTGTGCAGGTGATAGGCTACCTGCAAGTCCACCCTTCCATGCCATTGTACATTGAGTGTGAAGGCTGGATGCATAGGCCTGTGCATGAGTGTCTGTGCGCGTGTGTGAGCAGGCCAGGTACCTGGACAGGTGTGTGCACACAAGGACAGGAGCACCAGGCCTTTCTGAACGACTCAGCCCAGCTCTGCCCTGCTCACCCACGATAGACAAGATGACGACCACAAAGTCGAAGATGTTCCAGCCGATGGTGAAGTAATAGTGGCGCAGGGCGAACATCTTGAGCACACACTCCCCCGTGAAGATGATGATGAAGACCATGTTGATGTAGTACAGGATGTCCACCTTCAGCTCACTCTGGTCATCCGTCTCCACCATCATGGTGACCATGTTGAGGCAGATGAGGATCATGATGGTAATGTCGAACACCTGCTTAGTCACGAAGTCGTACACCAAGCCCTGGATCTTATTCTGCGGCCCGATGGTGGTGCAGGTGTGCACACAGCGGACACGGACGATGGTGGTGGGGCCCACATGGGGCACAACAGGGAGCAGGAGATGCAGGGTGGTATGGGGGGGCATGAGAAGAAGAGAGGGGGGGTGGGGGGGAGGCATGGAAAGGGAGGGAAAGGAGGTGTCAGGGCTTGTGGTGGGTGACCAGGGAAGGGAGCAGGACTCATACCCCACTGGATGGGGTCCATGGGCCTCCTTGCTCTGGGGTCCCCTCTTCCTGTTCAGGTCCCCCCAGGAACCCTACTTCTCCCAAAGCCATTGCTCACTAGGGAGGGCTTCTGGACATCCTCTTCCTCCCCTTCTAGGGGTCCTCCTCCTGAAGGCCACGAGGTGAGGATGGCCAGAGGAGGGCTGTGGGGGAGGGGGAGATGTAAACCAGCCTGAGTTCATCAGGCGGCAGCAGCATTTGCCTGCGGTATCTTTGTGCACTTACAAAGTGGTGCCCTCCCGGCAGGTGGCATCATGCCAGGAACCGAGCCTGGTGGGCTCTAGTTTGTCTCCATTTGCCCCCTGGGGCAAGAGCCTCTATAGGCTGTGGGAAGAGGGGCGTAGGGGGCTGTACCTGGGGCCGGGGAATTGGCTTCTGAGGCTTCTTGGAGCCAAGCTTCTTCATGGCATTATAGTATTTCTTCTGTTCCTCTGTCATGAAGATGTCTTTCCCTCCAAAGTATAATGGGATGGGGTCCATAAGATGGGGTTCATCTTTCTCTGCCTACTTAAGGCACCACCCTCGAGGCAGCCCCTACCCCAGGAGGGAGGGCTGAGGGGAGGGGGGCTCGTGGAGGGGCCAGAGGTGGAAGCTTAAGGGAGGCAGGGGCTCAGGGGTCCAGAGAAGGGAGGGAGGAGGGTGGGGTAACAGGTGGAAGGAAGAGGGCCAGCATTTGCTCAGTTTGCTTGGGTCCAATGTCCATCAATACCTCAGTGGGTCCCAGCATAACCCCAGGAGGGAGGTGGCATCATTATCATTTTATAGATAAGGACAGTGAGACTCAAGGAGGCCAGGTCACTTATTCAAGGTCACCTGGGGGGGGATCTGAGCCCAGGCTGGCAGCCAGAAATATGGGTGCCGAGGAGGCAGTGTGTGTGGATGAATGAAGGAATGTGTGGAGGAGGGAGGCTGGGCTGGATACTCATCTTCTTCTTCTGCTGGTTGAAGTTGTCGATGATGACACCAATGAAGAGGTTCAGGGTGAAGAAGGACCCGAAGATGATGAAGATGACAAAATAAAGGTACATGTAGATGTTCACCTCGTACTTGGGCTGTTCCTCCTTCTGCAGGGGCCACAGAATGGGATGAGGTGAGCTGGGGGGACTTAGGGGCACACACTGGCTACCCCTGCCCCCCTTGCGTTGTGAAAGGGCCCATCCACCCCCAGGCTGCGGGGGTGTGGCGCCAGGGTGGGGAGGGCAGAGTGTGCCTCTGTGTCCCTGCCATCTGAGTCCTCCCCCTGGGCTCCCATCCCCTCCCCGCCCCGACACATCTTGGGGACTCCCACTCACCTCCCGGGAGTCCACGGCTGCATACATGATGTCCATCCAGCCCTTGAAGGTGGCCTGAGACACAGTGGTTGGGTCCAGAGGAGGCTGGGTGTCAGGGGTGGGGGCTGCTCTCTGCCCCCATCATCCACCAGCTCCCTCCCTGGCCCATCTGGCCTTCCCAGAGCCTCACTGGGTAAGCATCAAATATACCAGAGAGCTTTAGACACTACTTCAGAGTCCCACAGCATGAGAAGCAGGACGGATGGCTCCCAACAAGGAGCAGCAGTGGGCTCAGGTACAGGAGCACCCAGGGGCAGCACCTTGTTTCATGCAGGGGCAGCAGTGACACTCACCACCTGCAGGAGGGAGAGGTAACCCAAACCCACGTTGTCATAGTTGACCTTGACATTGAGCCAGCGGACCTGGCCCGTGTGCATCAGGCTCTCGCACTCAGACTTGTTGTTGACCTCGGAGATGTCAAACCTCTCAGAGGTGGTGGTGTTGATGCAGTAGTAGAACTTTCCAGCAAACAGGTTGACACCCATGATGCTGAAGATGAGCCAGAAGATGAGGCAGACGAGCAGCACGTTCATGATGGAGGGGATGGCTCCCAGGAGGGCGTTCACCACCACCTGGGCACCGGGCAGGTGTTATGCCAGATCTCCAGGGAGAGCTGGTCTCCTCTGACAGAGGGCTTTCCCCCTACAGAAATCAGGGAACCTGCAGCTCTGGGCATCAGCATTCAGGGAAGGCTTCCTGGAGGAAGGCCAACCTGAAGCCACATCTGGGAGGCTATGTGGGGATGGGGGGGACAAGGGCTAGGAGCTGGGTTTGGGGAGGGCTCTCTGCTTGGCTGGCTCCACCAGCCCCTAGTGGGTGCTGGACTTCTCTGGAAGCAGCCAAGCCACGGGTCACCAGGCAGGAGACAAACACTCCTTCCTCGGCCCCCATAGGAAACTCAGCCCCCGTGACCCAGCTACAGAATTAGAGACACACACAGACGCAGAAGTGAAGTCACCGAGGGCTCCACAACAGCTCGACTCCTGGGCTGAGACCCTGGCCCAGCCACCCTGGCCAACTTTATTGTGTCAGGCTGGGCTGAGTCTGAGAAAGTCCTTTAAGGAGAAGCTGTTTCGTGGCCTCGAGACGCAGTGGGTGGAGACACCCTGGGAAGCTCTGTTCCTGCCAGAGGCACCAGCCAGCTGTGTGCCCAGGCACAGGTCATTTCCCCTGTAGGGAGGGGGCCCAGGTCTGGATGCATAAGCAAGAAGGTGCTACTGGGGCCTCGCACCCTCCTGGCTTGCACCCAGCTGAGTCACGGAGGTCTGTGCCCCGCGTGGGTCTTGTCCCCACACCCTCCCTTTACTGGGGTGGGGGGCCCCACTTGTTCTAACCAAAGGCTATGCTTGTCTGGTGCTTCCACTCTGAAGGGCCAAGGCTAGGAGGCCCGGTACCTTCCCTCTCGCTTAGACCTCAGAACCCCGGGGACCCCAGTGTGAGGTTGGCAGAAGTCCCCATAAACCCACACAGTGGCTTTCCAGCCTCTGCCCTGCCCTCCCGCCCTCGCAGTCCTCCATCCTCTGCTGCCCCCCGGCGGTGGCAGAGACTAAGACAGGGCCTGACCATCCGCGGGCCACCAGAACAGACAAGCCCCTGTACTTGGCCTGCCTGGTCAGAGACGCCTCAGCACCCACCCTCATGCCCTCGAATCGGGACAGTGCCCTCAGGGGACGCAGGGCTCGAAGCGTCCGCAGGGATTTGATGGGTCCCAGCTCCGAGTAGCCGAGCCAGTTGGCCACCAGGCTGATGATGGAGACCTGCAGAGGGAGGTCGGGAGATAAGGAGGTGCAGGACCCCAGTCTCCTCCCAAATCCAAGGTCACAGTCCGTGCAGACAGGGCCCCCGGGGGCCTTCCTGAACTCAGGTCTGGAGTGCCTCTCCCCAGCCCTCCCTGTCTCCCCCAGCATCTATAGCAGCCTGGGCTTCCTCTCAGCAATGTCATCAATTAACAGGGATGACGATAAACAGGGTCGGGGTAACAGGACCCGCCTCCCTTACAAGCCTGTGAGTCCATCGAAGAGGAGGGAAAATGGTCCCCTAACCTCGGCAAGGGCTGTAAGTAACACTCAACGCACCCCCCTTGCCCGCCAGGCTCCCCTTTCTCTCAGAAGGAGGGGGTATGCCACCCCTGACTCCCTGGGCAGCTGTGCCTGAGGAACCTAGCCCCTGTGTTTGGGGGTGCAGTGCTACTGGGATCCGAGGCTGCATGGCCTTGGCGGGCGGGGCCGACTCACGTCCACGATGAGGAAGTCCAGCCAGCACCAGGCGTTGGTGAAGTAGACCTTGAAGCCGTAGGCCACCCACTTGAGCAGCATCTCGATGATGAAGATGTAGGTGAAGACCTTGTCGGCGTACTCCAGGATGGTGCGGATCACGCGCCGCTGCTCGATGTAGATGTCCTCGAAGGCCTGGGGGGCAGCGCGGGGTGGCCTCAGTCCCCAGCCTGACACCGCTGTTCCCAGACGCCTGGCACCAGGGCCTGGTCGGGGGAAGGCTGAGGCTTCTTCCGCACTCTGCCACCCCTCACGGGGCTGAGGCTCTGCCACCCCTCACAGGGCTGAGGCCCTGCCACCCCTCACGGGGCTGAGGCTCTGCCACCCCTCACGGGGCTGAGGCCCTGCCACCCCTCACGGGGCTGAGGCTCTGCCACCCCTCACGGGGCTGAGGCCCTGCCACCCCTCACGGGGTTGAGGCTCTGCCACCCCTCACGGGGCTGAGGCCCTGCCACCCCCTCAC
>NW_004567139.1:1015996-1017700 GCF_000260355.1 Condylura cristata
CCCCTCACGGGGCTGAGGCCCTGCCACCCCTCACGGGGCTGAGGCCCTGCCACCCCTCATGGGGCTGAGGCTCTGTCACCCCTGACGGGGCTGAGGCTCTGCCATCCCTCACGGGGCTGAGGCTCTGCCACCCCTCACGGGGCTGAGGAGGCCATGTGCTCCCTTCCCTGGGCCTAATTACGGCAACACTCAACCATCTGCAAGCAGGTTTCCCAGCAGCACATCTCCCATCCTATCCTCATGCACCCCACCCCACTCCCCAGTTCCCAGGCCCTCCCCACCTGCCCCTGGGGGGGCACCCGTCGACTGGGGGCCCATCTGCCGACTCGGAGCCTGTCTGTTGTATAAGAAAATGAATGAAGTGGCCCCTTGAACAACACCGCGTGCGACCACTGCTAAGTGGGTTTTCTTCTGTCCGTGGATTCCACATTCATGGGTTCACCCAGCCGTGGGGGTCTGCTGGCTGCATGTGTGGACAAGGCCCTGCAGCCTCCGAGGACTGGCCATAGGGGACAGCACCTGGGGATTTTCCTACCTCCGGGAAGGGGACTTTGGTAACAAGGGGAGACTCCAGTTCGGTTTCGGAGAGCCGAAGCCTATACCGGGCTGGCCGACGGCTCAGGTGTCTCTACCCTCGGGTTGTCCTAGGGCCAAGCGGATAGTCTACACATACCTGCAGCCCCAGGTGAGCTCCTGAGACACGGGCAACTCTCCAGTCCCTCCCTCGGGATGGAAGGAGGGAGGGGCCCGGCAGGCCTGGCTCCCCCACGCCCCCCACCCCTGTGCCCCGCACCCTCAGCACCTACCAAGGCTCCGCTGCTGAGCAGGATCATGAAGACGATGAAGGTCTCGAACCAGTTGTGCTCGACGATCTTGAAGCAGGCCCTGCGCAGGGTCCACCACATCTTCCCACGGCCCTGGGACACGTCCACGTAGAGGCAGGGGAAGCGCTTTACACAGTCTGGGGGGGGCAGGGCAACACGTCACCTGCAGGCGGCAGCCTGGGGATACACGTCAGCGCGGTCCTCCACCTTCCCAGGATGCCCCTGCACCTCGCTGACGCCAGACCCCATCTCCTCCCAACACCTGGCTCCAGCTCCCCACCACTGGTTGGAAACGGGTGGCAAGCAGGAGGCCCAGCGGGTGGTCCCCTCCGCCTATGGGTCCACAGAGACACACTGGAGCGCAGGCCATCGCTTCCCCGGCCCCATCTCCCCTACCCCGTCTCCCCCTCCCCATCTCCCCCACTTGGCCTGGGCAGCCTTCACTCAGCACTGCCCAGGAAAAGTGTTTCTGCAGGGTGATCTCTCAGTGTGCTGGGCAGGGCACTCTCCCTGAAGACGAACTGGAGGAAGAGGAGGAAGAGAGAGAGGAGGAGGGAGAGGAGGAGGAGGAGCAGCAGCAGGAGGAGCAGCAGGAGGAGGAGGAGGAGCAGGAGGAGGAGGAGCAGCAGCAGCAGGAGGAGCAGCAGCAGGAGCAGCAGCAGCAGGAGCAGCAGCAGCAGCAGGAGCAGCAGCAGCAGCAGCAGCAGCCAGAGAAGTCCCGTGACGGGCCTACAGCGGAGGTCGCTGGGGTGGGATGGGGATTCCATGTTCGGGGAGCCCTGCTCCAGCGCGGGGTGGAGGAGCCCCTCCGATGCCCACGCGCGCTTCTGGAGTGGTTCTGAGCGAGCTTCACACACCTCGCTCCTGCTGGACACCACGC
>NW_004567139.1:1018400-1025441 GCF_000260355.1 Condylura cristata
AGCAGCAGGAGGAGGAGGAGGGTCCTAGTGCTGATTTCCCGGGCACCTGCTTCAAGCCAGGCCGAGCTCAGGGTTCTGCGTGGCTTCGGCACGGGGCTTGGAGCCCACTGACACCGTCACCCACAGCACCCACTGGAGGTTTGGGGGGCGGGCGGCTAGGAGCAGCCCTGGCACTGACACCCTCGGGGGGGGTGGCAATACAGGGTCCTATCAGGGGGAGCAGCTGCAGCACGTCGTGGGTGCCCGTTTCCCGGGGGCAGTGCCCAGGCGGGGCAGAGGCACTGGGCCAGGGGAGCTCCGTGGGGAGGGGTGCGCGCAGCCTGCCCTCACCCTCAGTGAAGCACTCCTCCGGCTGCTCCCCCTCGGGCTTCTCCTCCACCTGCTCCTCTGCATCCTCCTCCGGGGGCTTGTAGTCGGCCGTGCTGCAGACGGAGGAGTTCCCGTCGTAGTGGGGCTGTGGAGGCTGCTGCGGGGTCACAGGGGATGTGACCCCAGGTCCCCCACCAGTGGGGCAGAGGTCAGGATGGGAGACCAGAGGGAGAGGAGAAAGAGGGGGCGAGGGTCGCTGGCTCCCTCAGCCCTGGGCGCTGGCCGGCCCCGGGCCGGCACACCTCGGCCTACATGGCGCTCGGACTTGGAGCGGGGCAGGGCCCAGGGCAGGGGTGGTGGGGACACACGCCAGGGCCTCCGGGGAGTGAGGAGCCTGACGACAAGGGGGGCGACGGCTGGGGTGACTCAGCCGTGCTGGGACTCCGGGGAGGAGACGTGGGGAGGCACGAGGGGTTCAGCAGAGGAATGAGGCCTGAGAACCCTCCTGAGGAGGCGTGAGGTGGCGCTGGGGCCGCCAGTTCCCACAGATTACAGGCACGTGCTGCTCCGAGGCCTGAGCCTTCCCTTCCCCAGGGGTCATCTGGAAGGCCCCCCACCCCCCGAAACTCCAGCCTTGGGGCGGGAGCCTGGCGGGAGCGGAGTGGGGTGGAGCAGGCCGGTGCTGTGCCTGGCCAGGCCTCCCCACATCTCAGGCCGGCCACCTGGCCTAACCTCCCTTCAAAGTTGGGGGTGAGGCCCCAAAAAGAGAAATAGAGAACTCAGCTTGAGGGGGCAACCCTTTTATCACATCCAGAATGGTGACCAGAAAACCAAGAGGGGGCGCCCAGCTGACAAAAGGGGAAACTGAGGCACGGGGTGTTCCACAGCCCGGCGCCCACGGAGTCACGTGTCCTGCCTGCGCACGCCACCCCACAGCCCCTCTGAGAGCAGCGCGCCCCCCCTTAGAGAGCCCGAGCCTCGGACCTGAGTGCTGGGCCCTCCCCCACGCTGCTCCTCATACCGAGGTCGGTGCCACGTTTCCCTGGGTATTTATAGCTCGTAGGCACTTGGCCCCCGTCAGTCCGCTGCCACATATGTGGGGGGACGAGGAGTCAAGAGCTTTCAGGGCAAAGTTCATTCAGGCTCTTGTGCCCAGCCAGGCTGGGGGTTGGTAGGGCGCAGTGTGGGCCAGGGGCCTGGCTCAGCTGGGCGGTGGGCGAGGGTCTCAGTCAGCTCTCTGGGAGGCCCAGGCAAGGCCCCAACCCCTGAGCTTCTGGAGGTGATGTCTACTCCCCCCACCCCACGAGGAGAAAACATGGGGTAACACCTCAGTCCGGTGGCGGGCCCCACGGGTGTCCTGCACAGGCAGGGCGCTGGGTCAGGGCTTCTGCTCAGCCCCCAGTACCCATCCTCCCTGACCATCTCCCTGGGGACCCGGTCGCGACCCGGCACTTCGGCCCACTCCGGGCCGGGTCTGCACATTAGCAGGCAATGGCAGTAAGGACAGGGTAGGCACCTCCAGCCCAGGGGGGCGAGAGGCCTCCTGGGGCCCAGGCCTGGGAGGGGGGCCGCGGGGCAGAAGGTGTGCAAGGGCGCAGCCTTTGGGGGAAGCCCGGCCGACTGTATTGGAAGGGACTGAGGGTGCAGACTGGAGCCTCAGGACCCGCCGTCACAGCAGCATCCACAACAGCATCCTGCGCAGGGCAGTGACGGCCCCAGCCACTCCAAGGCTCCCAGCCAGCCCCACGCAGGCACTGCTACCCCCATTTTGCAGGTAGAGACACTGAGGCTTGACCAGGATTTGTGACTTGTCTAAGGTCACATAAAAACGCCCAGCCGGCCCACGCTGGTGGCGCAACGGGTTAGGGCACAGCACTGCAAGCTGGCCGCGGCCGCTTCAGGGCGAGTTCGATCCCCGCCCCGGAGGTGACCCACACGGGCCCAGACCTCTCCTGTCTCGCCCGCTGCTCCCCTCAGCAGTGTGCTCCCCACTCTGACTCGGGTGAATCCTCTCACTGCCCCTGCACCTCTGGCCTGTACCCCAGTTCTGCATGCACAAATAAATAAATTAAAAAAAAAAAAAAAAGCCCAGCCTCGTGTCCATCTCACCCCACCAGCACTCACCTTGCTCTCCTCAGGCTCTGAGAAAGTGTCCGTTTCCTCCTCCGTGGGCATCTCCAGGTCGGACTCCTCGGAGGCAATGGGCACGTGGATGGTCAGGTAGGGGTTGTTGATGAAGTTGAGGTGGTCCAGCTCGATGCTGGGGGGCGGGCTGTCCGCCAGGCCCACGTGGTTCAGGATGTGATTGTCCTTCTTCAAGTCCTTGTCACCCTCCTCAGGCAGCGGCTCTTTCTTCTCTTCCTCCGGGGCGCTCTCCCCGGCCCCCCCGGCCTCCCCGGGCACCCCGAGGCTGAGCATGATCTCCTTGGGGCGCAGGACCTTGCCATGTAGGAGCCCCAGGAGGAAGGCCTTGGCGAAGGCGATGCCCCACTTGATGCGGCCGATCGCGATCTGCAGGTTGTTCATCTCGCCGTCCTCGTCCGAGGCCGCCAGGCTGTCGGCGCTGAAGGAGCTCAGCAGCAGGGCCAAGAACAGGTTCAGGACCTGGGGTGGGGTTCGGGGAGCCTCGCTCAGCCTCGGGTACCCGAGGGTGCCACCCTCGGCCACCAAGGTCCCCAGGCTCACAGCCAGACCTACCCCAAGTTGGGCGTTTTAAGGACTCTGCAGGGTGGGGCCCTCAGAACTGCTCATGGAGGTGAGGAGTGTCTCCTGTTCCCCCATTTTTCAGATGAGGAAATGGAAACTTGGACACCTGATAGGGCAGGGCCTGGAGGCCCCCGCTGGGCAACAGGCCTTTCCTGATGCCCTGTCCTCTACCTGCACTGCTGGGGTGCAGAATAAAGACTCACTCCCCCGCTTCCAGGACTCACGGGGAGTCTTTGGGGCCTTCTTTTCTTGCTGAAGTGGGACTGTAATAGAGCCTGGGCGCTCCAGTGCTCAGATGCATGCCCCCGTGGCTCTCCTCTCCTGGGGGTTATCTGCTCTACCTACTCCTGGCTCTCTTCACTGGCCTGCCCCCCCCCCACACTTTGTTTCCCAGTGGACACACATTTACTGAGCCTCCTCACTGTGAACAGAGGCAAGGTGCTCCCTCTACTGGGTCTCAAGATGCTCCCGGCCAGGAGAACACATTTGATCAGATAAGTACAGCGCAGCATTCGTGGCAGCAGGCTGGACTGCACTGGGGTTGCGCCGCTTGGCTCTGGCCGGAATGTGCCAGCAGTGTGTCCTGAGGCAAGTCCCATCACCGCTCTGTGCCTGTGCCCCACATCTGCAAAATGGGGGTGTTTCCAGCACCTGCCTCCTTGCACAGTGGTGAAGATGAGAAGATCAAACGTGTTGACTGATGATGCACAGCTCTCCAAGGTACAGGGAAGAGTATGTTTAACTGTGAGGCCAGCTCAGCATTTCATAGATGCGGAAACAGTTTCAGAGAGGTGGAGTAATTTACCCCAGGACACACAGCACAGTCAGAACTAGAACCCAGGTTTCCCGTCATGGCACAGTTTACTTAGACTAATTTATTTAGACTGCAAGGTGAGTGGCAGCCCTAGAGAATGGGCAAAGCTGTGGCCCTGCCTTCCCCCAGCCTACCCAAGCCTGGGCAGGGGAGAGGAAGATGAGTCACTGGGTGGGCTCCCAGCTCCTGCCAGTAAGAGGCAGGGCCAGGTTCTTACTCTGGGGCACCTGGGGGCAACGCTAGGTGTGTGAATGGGCATCCGTCACCCTTGACCATCTGCTCCATGTGCCTCTTACTGTCTGACTTTCACACTGTCCTCCAGCCTCTCTGTCATTGTCTTAACTATCGAGTTGACGTACTTTCACGTGCGTGCCATGTAGCATATGTCTATTCTCACTGTGCCCAGGTTAATTTTCTCCCTCTACTCCCCACCAAGATTGATTGGTCTCGCTCTCCCTCTCTCAGTGGGAGGTGTCCAGTTGCCAGAAGCACATCTGAGATGGGAATTAGCTGCTCTCTGGGTCAGCAGTGTTTGCACACGGCTCTGGTGCCGGACAGAAATAGCTGCCTCCAGCAAGGCGGGGCGCGGCGGGGCTGGGGAGGAGGGGTGGACACACGTTCCCCTGGGGGCTCTGCGGGGTGGGCTACTTAAGACCTAGCCGCTTCCTCTTCAGAGTTCCCCAAAGTAGTGAGCCAGTGCCATGGGCACAGGGACACAGGGCTCCACACCCCCAGCAGAGGCCTGGGAGGACAGGAGGGGTGGGTGGGGAGAATGCCCAGGGGACCCCACCACCCCTCTACAACCTCTGATTAAAGCGGGGCCCCAGAGGCAGGCATGCTGGGGTTCCAGACTCTGCACCAAGCTGCTTGGTTCCAAATCCTGCACAGGCCACTTACTCACCTGCCTAGAGAACAGAAATAACACACAACGTCCCATGGGTGTGGGCGTTTTGGCAGTAAGCACGAAATGCCCAGGACAAATGGTGGACGCTGGTGTGGACACCCTCGTTATTCCCCTGGCTGCTTCACTGGCAGAACTGTCCTTAGGGTCAGCATGCCCCAGCTTCTCGTCTGGCCTCTGTCTCACTAGCTGGGCGGCCCCTCAGAGCATGTGTGGTTCCAGCATTACCTGTCCTCAGGGCTGTCGAGAGGATTAGGGTGATGCTTGTGAGCCCCCTGCGGGGGCCTGGCCAGCACTTGAGCGCAAGGTGCTGATGGCGGCCACTTACACGCCACAGCCTCCGTGCCGGCTGGACTCGCCTGGCTCAGCCCCTAGACGTGTGTCGTGAGATCCCTCTGACCGGCCAGTTAGGAGGTCACTGCCATCACCATACCCATTTATCAGATGAGAAAAACCGAGGCCAGGGAAGTTCAGAGCTTGGTCAAGGCTCCCAGTCACTGAGTGGCAAAGCGGGGGCTTCAAATGATTTTGAGTTTGCACACTTACAGCCAGCAAGCCCTTGCTGACCCACCCCTAAACTCACAAACTTCCGTTCAGAGCTCGCTGCCCCACCCCAAACTGGCCCAGAGTTATGCTGGGGACTTCCTGGTGCCCCCATCCAATCCCCAAGAACCTCCTCTCAGCCAGCCTGGCTCTCCCTGCCCCTGGGGCCCAGGAGTGCCTCCCACAGACTCCTCAGCAGAAGTGACACCCCTCCCTCCGCCGTCCCTGCCCCAGCCAGAGTGCAAGGTTATGTGAGAAGCGCTGACCGAGCAGTGCAGAGGTTCCACAGGCCTCTGCGGAACATGGGGACATGCATCTTCCTACCCTCTTGCCCAGGGTGGTACAGGCCAGTGCCTGGGCAGCTGGGCTCAGCCCTCCCGGCAGGAGCCACCCCCATCCCTCAGCCTGGTCGGCAGGATAGGAGAGATGCACCCCCAGCCCTCGCCACAGAAATGCCAGTCAGCGCCCGTGGCCCACACCCCGTCCTCGCTCCTCTACGGGCCAAAGAGAGCAGGATGGGTGTGATCTTGGCAACCTCATGGCCCAGAGCCTGAGGCCCTGGGGGAGAAGCGAGTAAGAGGGTAGGAGAAGGACAAGAGGCCTTCTGCACACGGCCAGTCATCCCGCCACGCCGTGGGCTGCTACACTTTCCCCCCACGTGAAGTGATGGAAGGCAGCCCAGCCAGCGCGGAGATCTGGTCAAGGTCACACAGATGGCAAAGGAGCCGAGTGTGCAACGTGGGTCTGGCTGCCTCCAGTCATCATGTTACTGTACCCCAAACACCAGGCTTCAACAGCACAAATCACAGCGTGGTCCCTGGATCTGTGGCCTCACTCAGAAATGCATATCCCCAGGCCCAGGCCAGACTTGTTGAATCATACCAAGAAGGGGGTGAGGCTGCAAGTCACCTGCCCCTCCCAAGCGATTCTTCTACACGTTAAAATGTGAGGACTGGGCCCTCCCTGGTGCGCAGCGGGTTAAAGCACAGCACTACAGAGCTAAAGCTGCTCAGTACGAGTTCAATTCCCAGCCAGGGAGGTGACCTATGTGGCGCGGCAGACCTCTCCTGACCCGCCCACTGCTCCCCTCAGCAGCGTACTTCGTCAGTCGGCCTGTTGTGCTCCCCACTCTGTGTCTGGTGAAGCCTCTCACCGCCCCTGCACCCCTGGCCTGAACCCCAGTTCTGTATGCATACATCATGAAATCTTAAAAAAAAAAAAAAGTGAGGACCGCTGGGTTCAGCCACGTAACATTGCCACTGGGGTGGGGAGTCAAATATCAGCAATTTCGTGGAGTCCGACCTCACCGGAGAGGGGTCCTCGGCCCCGATGTAGGGGGAACACGGGGATGGGACAGGCCCTGGGTGCTCGGATCTCCTGGGCTGGGGGGAGCCACCGCCGGCCTCACTCACCACGAGGTTGCCGATGACCATGACCATGAGGAAGACGGTGAGGCACATGGCCTGGCCGGCCACCTCCATGCAGTCCCACATGGTCTCGATCCACTCCCCACACAGGATGCGGAAGACGATGAGGAAGGAGTGGAAGAAGTCATGCATGTGCCAGCGTGGGAGGCTGCAGTCCGAGGCGATCTTGCACACGCATTCCTTGTAGCTCTTGCCGAACAGCTGCATGCCCACCACCGCGAAGATGAACACGATGATGGCCAGCACCAGCGTCAGGTTGCCCAGAGCCCCCACTGAGTTGCCGATGATCTTGATGAGCATGTTCAGCGTGGGCCACGACTTGGCCAGCTTGAAGACCCGCA
>NW_004567139.1:1025876-1035108 GCF_000260355.1 Condylura cristata
GGGGGGGGGGGGTGAAGTCACTGCTCCAGTCACTGCTCCACCACTGTCCTGGGGTCCTGGGTCACCAAGGCTGAGCCCAGTGTCCTCTCTGGGGCGTCATTTCGGCCCTCCTGCAGGTGAGGGGCTCCCGCCTTCCTGCGTGCTGCCCAGGGCTCAGGACCTGCCTCCAGCCCCTTGGCTTGCTGGGGGTCCTCATCCCACCCCCTGAAGCCCCCCCCGTCCTCCCAGCCCGGGGCCACGCACCAGGCGGAAGGAGCGGAGCACGGACAGCCCCTGCACGTTGGCCAGGCCCAGCTCCACCAGGCTGAGCGTGACAATGAAGCTGTCGAAGATGTTCCATCCCTGCTGGAAGTACTCGTAGGGGTCCATGGCGATGAGCTTCAGCACCATCTCGGCTGTGAAGATGCCCGTGAACACCTGCGGGGGGCGTGGTCCCGACTGAGGGCTCTGGAGCACCAGGCCCTGGGCGTTACCCCCCACCCCCACAACGAGCCCCTGCCCTAAGGGGAAGAGTTCAGAGTCCGGGGCGGGGGGCGGTGGTACCCACACCTGTGTGTGTTTGGGGGGGTCCGTCACTTAACCTCTGGGACATCACTGACTGACCACTCGGCACGCATGGAGCGCTCTGCGCCTCACCTTAGGATCTCACGGGTGTCCCGATTTCTGTGGATGTAGCGGGGTTATCACACTCATCTCAGAGTGTGATAATGACCAGACATCGTGTTACCCATGTGGGAATGACTTGGTCTCAAACCCAGATTTCAGGGTGCTTAGTTCAGTCTCCTGTCTCTATATCTCACAGCCTCTCTACCCAGGTTGGCCGAGATTCCAGAACTAGCAAATCCTGGTGGAGTCCATCTCTAAGGCAGGGCTCAAAAGGGGATCAGAAACTGAGGGTCAGCCAGTAGGCCAGAGTTGCCCCCCAACCCTCCAGACACAGCTCCCCTCCTGCTAAGCCCCTGGGGCCAGAGCCTGCCTGGGGACATGCTGGGGTCTGCCCGGGAGCTGTCCTTGGCCACAGCAGGCAGCGGACTGTGGGCAGGGGACCGGCAGGCGGCGGGCTGGGCCCATCGCGCACATGCAGCACACTGCACCTCTGCAGCACAGCCTGGCTGCCCTGGGCATCTCCGGGAGAGACGTGCCCGCCTCGCAGGCTGGGGAGTCTGGAGTCCAGGCTGCCCTCTGGTGCGTCCTGCCCCAGGAACTGAGCCCTACTCCCCCTTGGGACAGTGGCACCTTGCCCCTCCGCCATCCTGGAAACGTGGGCCGGGAGCTGGGCAGGCTGGGGAGGGCTGAGGCGGCTTTTCCCTTTGTCAGGCTCCCGCCTGACGAGGTGCTAATGCTCCTAATGGGCAGGGATAAGCGGAGGATCAGGCCCGTCAACAATAGGGAGCAGGAGGCCCAACAGGGCTGGCGGCTGGGGAACAGGAGCAGCAGGGGGCTGCCTGCGGGGACCGGGGACGCCCCAGACCTGGGCGCCCCACCACCCAGGTGCTTCCATCCCTCCTAGGCCCATGACAATGCCTGCGAGGAGAGAGGTGTGCCCAGGCTCCCCATCTCTGTCTCCAGAGATGCCTGAACCCCAGATCCCTACAGTCCTACTGAGAAGTCCAGCGCCTCACCTGTCTGCCCCCCCGCTCCCTGAAACCCACCGGTCTCCCCATGTGCCTCCCGTGCATACCACCCTATTCCATGAGCCCCGCAGCCCCACGGGGCCCTCCCTGTGCTGGCCTGGGACGGCCCCTCCCTCGAGGCCCCCTACCAGGTTGCCGACGTTGAGCACGTGGTCGAAGTGCTCCGTCATGGGGTAGTGCTCCATGGCCATGAAGAGGGTGTTGAGCACGATGCAGATGGTGATGCCCAGGTCCACGAAGGGGTCCATGACGATCAAGAGGATGATGTTCTTGAACTTCACCCACGGGGTGCAGCAGTTCCATATGAGCACTTTGTGGGCACACTTGTACCACCACGGCGGGCACTTCTGGTGGGCCTCTTCCAGCTCTGGGGGCGGGGGGAGGGGGCAGACACCTGATGGCACGCGTCACTCACGCTTCCTTTCTCCACCTGGGTCTCAGGAGCCGCTTTCCAAACCTTGCCCCCTCGGCAAGCCCAAGTCCTGGCTGTCTCGTGATGCCCCGGCACCGTGCCCCCACGACTCCCACTCTGCACCGTGGCCCAGAGCTGTGGTCCAGCAGCGGAGACGCTCTGATCTGTCTGGGTCCCAGAGTCCCCAGTGGGGAGCGGGCAGCCACCGCGGGATCTTGGGTCCCAGGTCCACTTGCTGCTGGCCAGGGCCGCTGGGGAGCCGACTCAGATCACCATCCCCAGCCAGTCTACCCTTTCCCACAGCGTGGCGTTCTGCAGTCACCCCTTCTTGCTACCCCGGGGCTCCGTAAGCCCTGTGGATGAAGCCGCCACGCCCAAGGCGGGATCCCATGTCTTAGGTGAGGAGAGGGACTGGGGTCGGGGAGCCCAGGAAGACCTGGGTTTGAGTGCATGATTGGGATGCCCCGGGTGTGGGGGTGGCTGATAGTTACCCCCCAGAATTAGCACAGCAGACCTCTCTCAAAGGCTGAGGATGCTGGTCTGATAGCGACCCTCACCCCCACCTCCAACCCAGGAGCGATTCCAGGGGCCTCTCGCCGCAGTTTCCAGCAAGGGCGGTATTGAGTGACCACCTTGGCCAGCTCTGCCCGGCATCCCCTCGGCCTTCTCTGGCAGGGCACACGCACCAGATGCCCATTACGCAGAGGCCTGCAAAGTCCTCTGGGATCTCTGGCACCCAGCTGGAAGGCCTGGAGGGATCCAGAGTGCTTCTATGTCAGATTTCCTTTCTTCCTGTCCTCCTCCCTTACTCCCTCCTTCTTTCTTTCCTTCTTTGCTCTTTCTCTTCCTTCCTCCCACTCACCCATACACCATCTGTCCCTTGTCATTTGTTAACCTTTCATCCAGCCACCCTCCCATCCGTGTGTGTGCGCACATGCGTGTTTCTAACCCGTCCTCACTACCTTACCCTCTACCTGAGACTTGGCAATGAAGGCAGCACGGAGATTCAGGGGAGCCTGCGAAACCTACCTGTACACAGTTTGACATTTACCTTTCCCCTAAAAGACATCTGAGGAGCAGAAGTCCAGTCTCTGGGACATCCTCACAGGGACTACCCCGTCTCGGCAGCCCCCGGGCCCCAAGCAGCCCAGTCTCGCAGCCGGAACTGGGCCGGGTTAGGCCAGGACTGTATCTATCATGGCCATTTCTTGAGGCCAATATTAAGTAACAATGCGGATGCTGGGCCCAGCCAGCCCCGCTTCCTGCAGGAACCCAAGTGGCCTGCTGGGCAGGCAGAGGTGGAGAGGGGGTGTGGGGTGCCGGGCACTTACCTTCCATGGCGTCAGAGATGCCGCTGTCTGCACTGCAGCTCTGTCGAGGGGCTCCCTTCTCCCCTGGTGCCGTGTCCACGCTTCCATTGCAGTCTTTGCTGTGGGCGGGGTCCCCATCTGCCTCCCCTCCTTCCAGAGCCTGGGCAGCCTTGGCCTGTGGGCAGCAAGGGGGCTGGGCTCGCGTGAAGTCCCCCACCGAGCTGGGGTCTGGGCCACGTGACTGGGACTGGGGTCCCTTTTCTTGGCCTGAGCCCAGCCTAGTGCAGGTAGAGGGGTAACCTCAGTGGTAGCGGTGGGGGTGTCAGGGTGGGGACCCTCATCCCTGAAGAGCCACCACTCTCTAAAGCCCTCAGTTGACCTCACACTTCATGAGATGATGAGCAAATGGGTGGCTGCTCGTGGGCCTCACGGGGACCCAGCTCTCCCTCCAGATGGCCCTGCATGCTGTGTGAAGAAGCACAGATAATTGAGCGGAAGGCCACTTCCGGTTTAACTACCCCAGGTCCCTTGTCACATGTGTGGAAACTGAGGCACAGAATAGCAAAATACTCTCTGCTGCGTGGATGCCTACCGTCCCACCAAACACCCCACCCCGGCCCCGCCATGGTGTGGGGTCTTCTGCCCGGCAGCCCCAACCCCGTGCCCGCCCTCACCCTCAGCCTGCTGGGGGAGCCAGGCTGAAGGGCAGGGAGGCTCCTGGGCTCCCCAAGTTCAGACCTTCTCTAGCTCCTCCTGATGCTTTTTGAATTTCTCCAGCATCTGCTGAAACTCCTCTTCTTTCTCCTGGTCCTCAGCCAGGGTGGCCTCGTTCTGCTCGGCATAGGCCATGGCCACGACGGCCAGGATCAGGTTGATGAGGTAGAAGGAGCCCAGGAAAATGATGACCACGAAGAAAACCATGTAGGTCTTGCCGGCTGCTCGAAGGGTCTGCAGCGGGCGGGGGGAGCGTCCCATGGGTCCCTGTGCCTTCCAGCCACCCCCTTCCATGGAACTCCACCTCAGATAGGGAAGCAGACGGGGACCCCTCACAGAGTGGTGATCTGAGGACTCGAGGCCCCTCCCCCTCAGCAGCGAAGCCACCTTGGGAAGCTTCAAAATAAACACTGGAGACCCAGAGATTTCTGGTCTCCTGGCCCAGAGAGCCCTGTGAGCACCAGGGAGGACTCCTGGGATCAGAGTCAGCATAAGTGATGATGAGCAGACTTGGGGGTACTTGAATCCTAGCTTTGCCACCGCCCTGGCACCTGGCAAGAACTCAGAGACAGTAGCTACTGTCACTCTTGTTATTACTGTTGTCACTCACGCCATCAGTGTCAGAGCCATCGCGGGGACCAGGAAGCGCTGTCCCGCACTGGAAGCTGACCACTTGGGGTGTGCTGGCTGCGCCTCTAAGCTGACCGACTGGGGGTGGGGGGCTATACACACCTCCACTCTCACGAAGGAGGAGAAGGAGAAAGGCTGCGGCTAGATCCAAGTCAGGTGGCCCATGTGTGGGGGTCTCTCTGGGGGGGCTCCCATGGAGGACATGCCATGCTGGGGGGTCTGCCGGGCCCTGTGGAGGCTGTGGGGGTGGGTGGGGTGGCCTGGGGCCGAGGGGCCGGAGGGGCAGCTGTACCAGCTGGAAGAGGTTCTCCCAATAGTCCTGCGTCATGAGGCGGAAGAGCGCCAGGAAGGCCCAGCTGAAGGTGTCGTAGCTGGTATAGCCGTAGTTGGGGTTCCGCCCAGCCTTGATGCACTCATAACCCTCCGGGCAGTGCCTGGGGGGGGGGCTGGCTTTAGGGAGGGAGGAGAGCCCCCTCTGTGACCCTCCTGCCTGTGCCCGGAATCAGGGAGCTGTTCTACCATGCATTGGGCTTTTCCTTCCACCCCACCTGCCCATGCCCTGCCCCCCACCTTTGCTCACCCCTGGGGTGCCTCGTCCCATCCCAGCACCACTCACCCTGCGTCGCTGCTGTTCCCACAGAGCAGGGCATCGTTGGAGCCCTCCAGGAAGTAGAAGTTCCCTTTGGGAAGCAGAAGTCACAGAGGAAACAGGTCACCCACAAGGGTGGGCGGCGGGCACCAGCACCCCTGGCCCACCATGGACACACCCGTGTGGACCATGATACTACACGGGCACCTCCCCCCCCCAGGGCAGCCCCGAGCACCCAGGTCTCGGAGGAGGTGGCGAGTGTGGTGTGTGAGGGGTACAGCGGGGAGACGGGGGTTGGGGGGACAAGTGTGCCTACGCACGGGGCTACCATCCGCGCGGGCAGGCTCCCTGTCTGAGGGAAGGCGCTAGATCCAGGCCCAGGACGGAGATGGGCTTCCCCGTCCTCACGCGCCAGGGCGCTGGGGGGCTGACAGGTGTCCTGAGCCCGCGAGGCCTGGGCCAGTGAAGGCAGGCGGGCGGGGGGTGTCTGGGGGTGTCTGGGCGGCGGGCACATGGAGCCATGAGCGGGGGTGAGCAGGTAAGAGAATAAGGACGACGGACAGTTGCTTTTTACGGTAAAAGTTGAGGGTTTTCAAGCAGTTTGGCGCTTGTTCTTATTGAGAAAGGCGTTGCCATCTCCGCTGTGATTCTGAAGGTCAGGGAGGTCAAGCGAGCGGTCAGCGGTCACCCAAGGTGGCGAGTGGCGGCTTTAAGGCCAGGTCTCCACTCGGCTAGTCGCCCGGGCGCCCGCCCTCACCTTCGTCACTGATGTAGGCCTCCCAGTCGAAGGTGTAGTTGCTGACCCCGCTCTCGTGGCCGTTCCACGTGTCGTTGCCGTACCACGTGTCATTGCCGTACCACGTGTCATTGCCGTACCACGTGTCGTTGCCGTACCACGTGTCGTTGCCGTACCACGTGGTGTTGGTGTCATTGAAAGGAGGGGGCCAGCGCACGCACTTCTGCCGCAGGTTCCCCATGAAGAGCTGCAGGCCCACCAGGGCGAAGACGCTCAGGCAGAAGACGGTGAGGATCATGACATCCGACAGCTTTTTCACCGACTGGATCAGGGCCCCCACAATGGTCTTCAGGCCTGAGCAGAGGAGGGTAAGCCAGTGGGGGCCGGGCAGGGTGGGGCTCACACCCCCAGCCCACAGCCCTGCCCGGCCTCGCCCACTGTGCCTCCTTCCAGGCTTGGCTGCCTCGGGATGCCACTTCCTTGACGCTTTCCGGCTTGAGCCCCCCCCCCACTCTGATCTAGTCTCCCCTTTGCAGCCTTCCCGGGCCACCGATGCCCAGCTGCTGGGAGACCGCCAGAGGTCAGAGAGACTTCCCGCACCCAGATGCACAGTGGCACTTACTAAATGTCGCTGGGTTAGTGCACCCACCCCACCCCAAGTGTGCTGTAGCGAACACTCATCTTCCAAGTTGTACTTTCCCAAGGGGTGAAGTTCAACGCATTGGGGAAGGCAGAGCTCTGTCTGGGAGAGTCACGAGGTGGATGACCCTATCCAAGGCTCGGGAAAGTCCTACAGAAACACTTGATACTGCACTGTGTGTTAATGCCCTTCACGCAGGACTCCTTTGCTTATGTCTACCAACGCCCCGGGGCACCAGGGCTCACTCTGAGGCGCTCTGGGCTCTGGACAGAGCTAGCAGTGTCATTGCGTTCTGCCCCTTTGGGCCCAGACAGGCATAAACGACTCTTCCAGGAGCTACCCCATCCCATAACTTCTTCCTCATATCTGCTTCTAGCATCTCTCACGTCACTGCTAATCCATTTCCTTTCTGTATCTTGTCTAGAAAACAAAGGCTCAGCTGCCACCTTCCAAACCTCCCCAGCTCTGAGGATGCAGGAGGTCTGGCATGGAGGGAGGCGTGGGGGTCTTGACCCACGGCCGGTGTGCAACGTGCCTTTCCTTAAACACTCCCCCTGGGGGCTCTCGGGGTCTCCTTCCCTAACTGCAGTACTTGGAACTTGGACTAGAATGGAACTAAGATACTTGTGGCCTTAAGAGTTAACAAATTTCCTCTCTCTTTTACATCTTTCTCGAACTTTCTCCAGTTCCCTCACATGCTGTTTTGAGGGGATAGATGCTCTGGGGTTTATTTCCTGCTTCCCAATGCATTCCTTTGGGAGGACCCTGGCCTCCTGCTCAGTGGACTTGTGACCCCTCCTGAGTAGACAGGGCTGGGATGTAGCACTGACCCCTCAGTGGGCCCCTGGAGAAGGCTGCTGCTCTACCTGATCTGTTTATTGTCTGACATACATCACATGCTGTGTGCCAGGCACCGTTCTTAGCATCGTTTGAATACTGAGGAATTTATCCTCATATCAACCCAAGAGTGCAACTATTATTATCATTCACATCTTATAGATAAGGAAACTGAGGCACAAACAGGTTAAGCCACTCGCCCAGGGTCGAGGCCAGACAGTGGTGGCGGTGGGACTGAACCAGGGTCGTCTCACTCCGGGACCTGGGCTCTCAACTCTTGCCAAGCACCCCTCAAGCACCCATTCCCCTGCCGGGGGTCCACCTCCTCTCTGGCTACCGGCCCCTCTGTGTCCAGGGTCCCACGGGCACACGGGCCAAGAGCACTGAGACCCTGGGCCGGGGTGCTGCGCCCCCTGGTACCTGGGATGACCGTGATGGTCTTCAGGGCCCGCAGCACTCGGAAGGTCCTCAGAGCCGATATGTTGCCCAAGTCCACGAACTCTGTCAGGTACCTGTGTAGGGGGTGGGGTGAGGGTGGTGTCAGAGCCGGTGGTGGGTGCCAAGACAGGAGTCAGGGCTTCTCTAGGTTTCGGATGAGAATTCACAGACACCCTTGTATCTGGGGGTTCTATAGGGAAGTGAGGGGCAGGTCAGTAGCCGGCAAGGCCCCTACGGGGGCCCAAGAATCATGAGAGTTTGGCTTTTTGCCTGCGAGTGGGGTGGCGAAGGCAGCCCGGCTCTCCTGGGTGAGGATCTTGGACCTGGCGCCAGGCTACTGTGACTGTCCATGCTTGACTGCACATGCGCGTGGTTGTGCCTGCGTGAGGTTGCACAGGCAGCAGGATGGCCCACACGCCGGGCCCTGGGGTGGCAGCTCCGAGTTTGCAGCCGACCACTCACACACCGACCCGCGGCCTGCAGTCCACCCCTCGGAGGGGTCGGGCCACGCAGCTGCCCTCCTCAAGGTCTGCCTCTTCCCGCACCCACCGCAGCCTCCAGGTGCCCTCGGGCCCTGCTCACGCCATCATGATGACGCTGAAATCCAGCCAGTTCCAGGGGTCCCGGAGGAATGTGAAGTCGTCGATGCAGAAGCCCCGGGCCAGCATCTTGATGAGGGACTCGAAGGTGTAGATCCCTGTGAAAGTGTACCTGGCGGGCGAGAGGCCAGTGGGGCGTGCATGTCACCCGCCCCGCGGTGAGGTGGGGGGCAGTGGCAGACCTCCCTGTGGGGAAGGGCACAGAAATGAAGCCCGCCCCCGGGGGCCTGGGGCATTGGTGGGGGTGACCGCGTGTGTGCACCCCCCCTCAGGGGGCTGCAAGCGCTGCTGGGGAACACGGGCCGTGTGACACTGAGCTTCCTGGGGTGCAAGCCCCAGGACGGGCTGTGGCCAGGGCCGGGGGACACTTACTCCACGTCCTTGGACCAGGAAGGCGGGTTGCTCATGGTCATGAACACGCAGTTGGTCAAGATGGTGATCATGATAAACATGCTGAACAGCGTTGGGGGCGGGTCAAGGAAAGTGAGGGCGCACGGGGGAGGGGAGGTGGAAGAGGAACTCCTGGCCCAGAGCACCCCGCTTCACCCGGCCCCCGCCCGGCTCGCCCCACTGGGCAGGATATGAGTGGATGAGCACCTTGATGGCGCCGCGTCTGACGACACTGAAGGGGCTCAGCAGGTAGAGCGCGGGCGTGGCGGAGAAGCGGAAGATGGACTTGCTCTTGTTGAGCAC
>NW_004567139.1:1035458-1043116 GCF_000260355.1 Condylura cristata
CAGGCCCGCACCTTCTTGTCGCTGTAGTAGGGGTCCAGGTCCTCCAGGGGGATGCCAATGACCTCGGGCGGGGGGTCCCCGTAGATGAGGGGCAGGTTCTTGCCAGCCTCCAGGTCGCTGCGCGGCTTCCGTTCCGGCTCCTCAATCTCCATCTGCTTGTTGCGCAGCTGCCGGGCCTCCTCCTCCACTGCCCGCTGCTCTATGGCTGCCAGGGACTCCGGGGTGAAGGGGCGCAGGCTCTCGGGGCCCAGGGGCAGCAGGGTGGGCAGAGACGCTCTGGCCATCCTTGCATCCTGGGCTCAGGGGCCGCGAGGGGGCGGCTGTCTGGGGCAGCTTCAGCGTGCCGCCCCGGGGCGGGTGCTGGGCCTGCGGGTCGACTGCTACTTACCTCCCGGCTGCCCAGGGGCTGGGCTGGGGAGGGCGTTTGGGTGATGTGTCTGCAAGGCCGGAGTGCTGCTGCTGCGCAGGGGCTGGACACAGGCGCATCACCCTCAGCCCCACAGGGCACCCTCCCCAGCAGGGGGTTGGCAGCCCTCTGGACTGCAGGAAACCAACTGGATCGTCTTCACCTTTGGGGACTTTGGGCGGAGGTGCCAGGGCCCTCAACTGCCTCCTGAGCCCAAGCTCTGGCACTGTGTGGCTGCGGCCTATGCGGACAGAGAGAGCCACTGCTGGCTATGTCCACATGGCCTCTGTCCTGCAGAAAAGGAGTCAAATGTGAAAATGCAAAACAAAACAACCACCAAAAAAGCAATTGCACCCATAAAAGGGAAAAAAGCAAAATGTGTGGGCGGGCCCAGAGGATGGGCCAAGATGAGGGGCCTGGTAGGCTCCACCTAAGGAAAGATCAGCAGGTGGTTTTCATCTTGAAGGCTGACTCGGACAGGCTTGCTGTTGGCTGCCTAGAGATGTGGGCAGAGACCACGGACCACGGACGCTGCAGCCAAAGCCAGTGCAAGCAGGCTGGGATTGATTAGTGATGTCTGCCGGGCACCAGAAGGGGATATGGCCTTGTCCGTACTTGCCACCCCTGGCCAGGAGGGGAGGGAAAAGGAAGATGCAGGGGGGTGGAGTGCCCTTTCTGAGCTTTGGGGAAATGAAGCATTGGGATTGAAAAGGAAGGGTGTTGAACCTCCCTGGCCGGAGCAAGAAGTGGGTGCATGTATAGGGCCCTGTCAGGAGAGCCTGCAGGTACTGATGTGTGAGAGGAGGACCCCAGGAAGGCACCAGGACAAGGGGATGCACAGTCCTGGTGTGAGCAGAGCTACAGCTCTGGGGGCTGCTTGTCCATGTGTGAACTGGCTGGGAGCCCGCCCTTTGAAGCCTGGGAGGCCTGTGTGGGCTGTGTCTCCGGAGCCAGGGCCTTGGCTCCCCATGGCTCCTCCCCTTCCCGCCCAGCCCTCCCAAGCTTTCCTTTGGGAAGTAGGGAGGTTGGGGGTCACTATGGCAAAGGCCCTCAGGAGTGACTGACGCAGGCAGAGACTACATTAGCCCAGCCTACACAGCTACCGCCAGGCCAGCACGAACAGATGTCCAGAGCCCCCCTTCACCAGAGGGGCTTGGACAGACATCCCCCCCATCACCCCAGGGACCCCAAGCTATGGGACACAGCAGGCCTCAGAGAGGGCCAGACTCTGGCCAGTGCCCCTGGTCCAACCAGCGCAGGCCTTTCCCAAGGCTTGGTGAACAGGTGGGGAGGGTGGCCAGGGAGAGGCCGGAGCCATTGGGCAGAGCTGGCCACACCCCCATGCCCGGCTGCCCAGCTGCTCCCTACCATCACCCTGGGAGTCGTGTTTCCACGGGGATGACTCTGCTCATTCCTGCTTAGCCCTCAGCTGCTCACGGGCCCCAGGCGTGTGGGGGTGCATGTGTGTGAGCACACACATGTACACACAGCACACATGCCCAGCTGAACTCACCCCTCATGCCCACCCCACAGTCACCACTTATCACACACCATCCCTCCTTCATTGCAGACCCCATATGCACCTCAAAAAAGAAAGCACTGACCTGCCAGATGGCCCTGGAGGGACCCCCAGGGGTAGGCAGCCTCCCAGTTCACACCCCGCTTGGTGACAATCCTCCGGCCTGATGCTGCCTCCCTCTCCTGTGGGACCACAGAGACCAGAGGTGGAGTCTGAGTCCTGTCCCAGCCCCCCAGGGAACTGCGCTCATTGAGTCCCCAGAGGCGCCCAGCAGACTGAGGTTTCTCCTCAGGGGGTTTCCACCCCCAAGTCATGCTGCCCGGTTCCCTAAGCCCCCCACCCCCAGTCACACTCCTTCCACACAGCCAGCTGCAGGCTTCACAGCCCTCTAGCCATGGTAATTTATTAAGTCGGGGCTACCCTCGGGCACTTGTCTGCTGGTATCTGTCTCTCTGCCAGGTGGCTCTCAGGCCAGGGTGTTGGGGTCCATTAAAGATAGCTGCATGGCCCCTCACCTGTCCCCCAGCTCACTCCCCATCCCCAGAGCTCCAGACCCCAGCCTGGCAGGGCCTGCTGGCCCGCAGCAGGCCATAAATGGACATATCTTCCCCTTTAAAATGTGTATTTCACCCTAAATTCCTCTTCTACCCTCTTTACCAGCCCTGGAGCCATTTCATGTTGAGGGGTATCTTCAACATGGGGGAGTCCCCCGCAGCGAGGTAGGTTGAGGCATGGTTTTGGTTGGTGGCCGAAAGCATCCTGCTGGCACATCCACTCCACCCCAAGCCCTGCTGAGGACCCTCCAGCCTCCCACGGCGCTGCAGCACCCCTTACCTGCTGCCTTCAAACCAGCCCCCACCTGTCTCCCTCCCTAGCACCTGGCTCCCCTCTGATCCGCCATCCACATTTCCAGAATCATGAGTCTGATCACTTAATCCTTCAGTGGCTCCCACTGCTCAGCAGCTTGTCCCGAGGCCTCCGTCAGCCAATCCTAACGTGCCACTTCCATCTTTGCAAATGGGCCAAGTTTTCCCATCATGCCCGCCAGAATTCAAGGATACCCATAAGCCTTTGCTTATGGTCTAGTCACACCCAGAGCACCCCTCTTTTTGTCTCGGTGGAGAGCTTTAATTCATCCTCCCAGACTCAAACCACACAAGAACCACCACCTCCAGGAAGTCCTCCTTGGGCAATCTGACCGAGCAGCCATTTCCCTGTGCCACCCATGTGCCCATGCTGAATCAAGGCTTATTGCATGGATGGATGGATGAGTGAGTGAGTGAATGAGTGAGTTAGAGGAACGCTCTGGCTTAGTCCCTTTCTCCTAAACCTAAATCAGAACCAGAAACTGTGTCAGCTTTGATCTGTCCACATCGGGCCTCTACTACCCACCTCTTACCTCTCCACTCCCATTCAAGCGCCTGCATGGAATCCTGGGGCTTCTGTTGCCCACAACCCAGCGCCCCCTCCCTGTCTATCGGATCCCTCTGACGTCAGGTCCTGACTCGTCCGGTCCTGACTTGTCCAGACTCCATTACCAGATCCATCGCCATAATCCCTTCAAAAATGCCATCAATTCTGCTTTTATCCATCGACCTGACCAAGGGAGCGCCAGCCTGCTTGTCCCCACCTCTGTGGCTCCTGAGCTGGCTCCCGAGCTGCCGGATGTTGCTGGGTGAAGGCAGGACCCAGCTGGGTCCCCGGGGACCTGCGGGTCTGCACTGTGGGCTCGCCCTGGGAACGCCATTTACTCTGGTCATCCCATTGGCCACGGTTGGAGAACAACTATTTTCTATTTTTCTCCTTTCCTCAGCCTCTTCACACACCTTCCTGCAATGCTCCTAGCTAACGACACTGCCCCTCTCTTACTGAGAAAATAGGAGCCATCACAACATTCAAATCTGCAGAACCCTGGCCTCCCTGGTGGCCCAGGGCTTGAGCGCAGCACTGTGCAGCCGCTGCAGCACGAGTTCGGTCCCCGGCCAGGGAGCTGACCCACGTGGCGCAGCAAACCTCTCCTGACCCGCCCGCTGCTCCCCTCAGCAGTGTGTTTCAGTCCATCTGCCTGTTCTGCTCCCCACTCTGTCTCTGGTGGATCCCCTCACCCCCACACCTCTGGTCTGCACCCCAACAACTACAGAGCTCTCTTCACTGCCCACCCCCCTTCTTCCTCTATCCTTCTAGAAATTCAAAGAACAGAACAGCCCAAGGCCAGCCCTTCTGCTGAGCCCTGTCCTTCCGCGGGCCTCCTCCCCGTCTGTCTCTTGCCCGCCATCTCTGTGTCTATGAATAGCTCTCCATCTTAACCATAATGGCAGTGGTGACAAAGATGACGCTCCGGCTCTCCCCTCCCTTCATCCATTGCCCTGGTTTTCTGTTCCTCTGCATGGACAAGCTTCTTGGACAGTGTCTACCCCAGCTGTCTCTACTTCCTTACCTTTCGCTGGCTCTCCAGCCCACTCCAGCCTGGCGTCCACTCCTCCATTCAACCCCAGGGCTTTTGTCAAGTCACTAGCACCCTCTCTGGTGCCAACACTCCTCTGTCTTCACCTCCCTCAACCTCCGCATTCACCCAGTTGGCCACAGCCCCCCTGGGAGTGCCCTGCGCGCTCGGCCTCCGTGAACACACATGCATGGTCCCATCCCTCCTCTCTGATGGTGTCTTCTCAGAGTCCCCCTTGACCCCCAGATTTCTCAGGTCCAACCAGGAGCCGGCTGGGGGCATCGCCCCATGGTAATAAATAGGGGTGACACAGGGATATATAAACCTGGACTTGGGGCACCTGGCCCTTGTCTCCAGCTGCCTAGGGGCTGGCCCACGTGGACAGCAACAGGCCTCAACCGGCCCTGTCTGGGGCGAAGCATCTGTCTTCTCGGTGGTTGCCCATGGTCTTCATCTACCTGGGAATGGCTCCACCACCCACGTCGTGGCTCCAGTGAAAAACTGGCCGTCCCCTCGATTTCTCCTTATTCCTAAAATTCTACCTCTGTCCTTTAGACGTTCAATTAATGAGTTTCCAAATATACCTAACCTCGCTTTCCCCACGCCCAGACTGCACCGCCATAATCTCTTGCACCAATAGTATTTTTCCTGCTTTTGGCTTGCTCTCTCCACGCTGGTCCCAAAAGCCAATGACCTTTTAAAAACTAGACACTAATCATGTTGTTTTTCCTGCTTAAATTTCCCTAGGAATTTCCTATTGCACTTGGAATATAAACCTCCGTTGGTGCCCAGATCTCCAGCTCTGTGTCCTGAGCGCTTCTCGATTGCTAACTCGAGCCGGGTCCCGCTGGCCCCCTGCCAGCTTCCGACCACTGGCCTCGTGCCTGCTTGTGCTTCACCCGGCCCTGTCCTCCCCTCCCTCTTCCCGTGGCTGTTCCAGCTCATCCCCACCTCCAAGAGGCTGTCTCCGCCGCTCCTACCATGATGCCCTGGACTTTCCTCGACAACCTTTATCGTAGTCCGTATATTACTTGTTTGTCTAAATTCCTTGCCTGTCTCCGCCACTAGATGGCAATGCCAGGAAGGCAGGTGCTGTGTCTGCCCAGGTGAACATGGTCCAACCAGCACTGGGCACACAGTAGGCACTCAGTGTGTTCGCGTAAAGAATGAGTGGATGAGACTTCCATACCTATCCATCCACCCTCCCATCCATCTGTCCATCTGTCCATCCCCCTGTCCATCCCCCTGTCCATCCATCCTTCCATCCATCCATCCACCCACTCAGTTTCTAAGCCAAAGTCAAGCTAGTCCGTAGTAGGACACCAAGACCAGCTGACTATCCTGCCTGCCAAGAATTGATAGTTGGGGTGAAGGCAGACATGGACATACCTAACTGCGCTCTGAGGAGAAAGTGACGCCCATTCTAAAGAGATTGTGCTACAGGGGTGCTGGTGGGTGAAAATTTACTTCTAGGTCAGGGAAGGAAAGATGTGATTTTTCAGCAGGGTCACCAAGGGTGACCAAGCCATGGACATTGGGAAACAGAGGGAGGGACACTGCAGGGAGCAGGAACAGCTGGACACTGGCCAGTCTGTGTGGGGCTCAGGGAGTGGGGCACAGGGAAGCTGGGCCAGGACCTTGCACGGGTGTCCTGGGAGTCTGCACTTCACCCTGCAGGAAGGTGGGGGCAGGCGGGGCTGCACCTGAGCAGCACGCAGGAGCCTTCTCTTGCCCTTTCCCTGCACATGGACAGACGGGACGAGCTATGCTGCCACCAGCAGCCCAGTGGGAGAAAGCAGGGATTTCAGGGGTGAATGCACAAGCAACTGGCAATACCCCATGTCAGGGGCGGCAGCTGGCAAATCTCCAAGCAACTCCGTCAGACACAAGCTGAGTCCAGGGGGCTGGCGTGCTGACCCTCCTCCCACCCTGGCCTGTTCTGAGATGGGGCAGCTGAGGGCCGGGGCTCCAGGCAGTTTCTTCCCACCGAATATAAGCATGTTGGAGTTACTGGGAGTAGGTAGATGAACAAACCCGCTTCCCTTATTTAATGGGTGGGGAAACTGAGGCCCAGAGAGGAACAGGAACTCCCTCCTCCCTGCTTTTAGTCATTCAACAAACACTTCCTGAGCATTCTCCCAATGCCAGGCTCTCTGCTGACAGCCAGGCACATGGCAGGGGCAGGGCCCTGTCCTCACTGAGCTTGCATTCCAGAGGGAGGAGGCAGGTAATAAATAGGGACGCAAATAAGATAATTTTAGAGAGTGATAAACGAGACACTGAGCCAAGACTCAACCCAGCTCCCGGGTGCCAGGGCCGGAGCCCAGTGAGTGAGTGAGAAGTCCCATCGGAAACTCTGCTGAAACGGAAGTTTGGGCGAAGGGTAGGTAAAGTCGGGTCGTCTTGGGAGCCTGGAGGCAGTGAGCAAACAGGGACAGGGGTGAGGGAGGCAGATTGGGAGTTGGGGAGCCAGGCTGGGCCCAGCTGTCAGCAGGCAGGGAGCCAGGCCAGAATTGGAGGGCCCGGCGGCTTCGCTCTGGAGCGGGTCCAGCCCCACAGTGTCTGTGGGGCTGCCAGATCGGAACACCCAATTCCAGATATAGTCTGACCACAGAGGAGGCTTTTTCTTTCTGGCCTGGCCACCCTCTGTATTCATTCATCCCAAGATGGCTTCATCAGCTGCCCACCCGCAAGGTGGGCCTTTTCCTTGGGTTGCTGTGGCAATATATAATCCTCTCCACCGTTAAATTGTGCAGTTGTTTTTTTCTCTTTTAGATCCAGGTGGCCCTCAACAAAATATTATCAAGGTAAATTCAATAGTGGATTTAAAGATGAATTGTATACAATGACAAGTGGGATTTACTCCAGGACTGAAGGCAGGTTCAACATTAGAAAATCAAATATATGGCAACTGTCACATCAAGAAGGTAAAGAAGACAAAATATCATGTGATCCTATCAAAAGCTGCAGGAAATTTTTTAAAGAAAATCCAGCACCCCTTTGCCATAAAAACTCAACAGGCCCTCCCTGTGGCCCAATTGGCTAAAGCGCAACACTATGAAGCTGGTCGCAGCCACTCCAGCACATGCTCCATCCCCGGCCAGGGGGTGACCCACAGGGCGCGGCAGACCTCTCCTGTCTTCCTGCTGCTCCCCTCAGCAGTGGACTTCATCAAGCTGCCTGTTCTGCTCCCCACTCGATCTCTGGGGAATCTTCTCACCACTCCCCGCCCCTCTGGCCTGTACCCCAGTTCTGTGTGCATAAATAAATCTGAAAAAAAAAAAAAAAAA
>NW_004567139.1:1043771-1046433 GCF_000260355.1 Condylura cristata
ATCCACCCATCCACCCTCCCATCCATCCTTACATCCACCCACCCTCCCACCCACCTATCCAGTTTGTAAGCCAGGGCCAAGTTAGTCCTCAGTAAGAAACCAAGCCCAGTCGGGCATCCTGCTTTCCAAGAGTTGATAGTTGGGGTGAAGGCAGACACGGACATACCTAACTGTGCTGTGAGGAAAGGCTGAGCCAAGATTTAATAACAAAGCAGAAGAAAAGGTATACTGATTAAGAAGGAAAAAACATCTGTCTCTGTTTGAAAATGATATGATGTTTATATACAAAGTCCTAAATATTTAGCAAAAAACTCCTGGAACTTATGATTGTAGCAAGGTGTTAGGCTGCAAAGTCAGTCTAAATTCAGGAGTTGGAATTTTCATTCATCTCTACTTCAGTTCCCTGCCATTGTATCACTCTTTACCTGTTTGGATGAAAGCTGCTGGATCTTGACCTCCCCTCTCATTTCAAGGCCACACCTCACAGCCTGGCATCTATGATCCTGATTGCTCCAAATTATTGACTAAATAAGGCTCCGGACAGACATCACCTGCCATAAGATGCTTCAAGAACCTTCTCTCCTCGGACCCCTAAGCTTTCAAAGATCCAGAAACTCACCCAACCTGCAGTCCCCCAAGTAGACAGTCATGAACCACCAGCCAGACGTGTTAAGAGCCACAGTGAGAAACTCCTGGAAGACTGAGCCATCCCTCACAGCCACCCCTGTTCGCTCCAGGACACACCCCCAAGGATGCAGAGGTGGTGAGGAGCTTGCTGGCCTCACTCAGGGCCCTCATCACCATTCCTCTTGCCAACCAAGCATAAGCCCTTCATCTCCACAAAGCTCTTAGTCACTCACGGGGTCTGACTGTTGTGTTTCTCTGTGAACGGGGAGAAAAATGACCCAGCTGGTGGCCAGTAGAGACTTCTCAAACTTTACCTGCAGTGGGGGCTCAGACTCAGAACTTTCTAGATAACTGAAAGATCAAACTTCCACTGTGCTGGCCAAAGGCATCTGAGTGAACCACCTCCCCAATTCCTTTACTTCCAGATGGCCCAGCTCCAGGAATACAAGGACCCCTGGGCCCCCCTGGTTATAGATCTTTATCACAACTTTTATCAGCTGGTCTAGGCTGGGGAGTGGGATGGGATGAAAAGGGGTAGCTTGGTCATTTCTCTGCCAGCAGTTAAGACGTTGGCTGGGCAGGGCCTGGAGGAAGCCAGGCCGATAGCCCTCCCCACCTGGTCTAACACTCTCCACAGAGGAAGTCTGCTCCAAGAGGTCTTGGAAGGCAGCCTGCAGCTGGGAGCCTAGAGTGGAAACCTCTTGACACTCAGGAACAACCAGGGTCACATGTGGGGTGCTCTTGGCAAGTGGGGGGCTAATGCTGATTGCATTTTCCAGGTGGAGCGCACTAGGTCAAAGTGAGCTTCCCTTTTTCTTAGGATCGGTTCAACCAGGCTGCTTGAACTTACTGTATGCCAAGGGTATATGGGCAGACCCGCCCCCCACAACCAGCTCCAATCTCTGCCAACCCCCAAAGACCCTCGAAGAACACCAGTCAGTTTCTTCCAACCTGCCTCCAATTCCCAAACCTGGCTTTGCCTCTGCTCAGAAGCTTCCGGTAGCCAAGGAAGTAAAAGCTCACAAATGGGCTGTTTCAGTTTGTGCACTGTTCCCCCTTCCCACCGAACACCCCCAAACCATCTATAGACCCTAGAAGCCTTTTCTCCGCAGAAGCAAAGACCCAAGAGCACTCCACCTTCCCTGCCCCAGCTAAGAGCACAGAGCAGGGTTTGAACTCAGCTCTGTCCGCCACAGACACCTGCTGCTACTGCAGGGGTGGCCTCTCCAGCCCTTTGGGGGACCAGGCTGGCGTGGCTCCAGCACAGGGTCTGAGGGTTGAGGTCCCATCCCTCTGGGTTGGCCTGACTCCCGTGTGTCTGCCCCCTTCAAAGGCCAGGCTGGACCAAGTTCCTAAGAGAGCCTGGCAGCGCCCGCTCAGGCCTCCGGGGCCCTGGTGCTGGGAGCCGTGGTGGCGGGGATTACAGGCGGGCAGTTCGGTAAAGAGCTCTCACCATGGACCGGCTCAAGTGGCCCCAACGCCCCATCTCCGGCACATGCCCCACGCATGTGCCCTCTCCCTCGCTCATCAGCAGTCCCACCCAGGCCTGGGGCTTCCTGCCCTCTGCTGGCTCAGGTCTTTCTGTGGAGCCCCAAGCACGGTGACCCCGGCTGCAAAGACACCCCTAGACTCGTGGCTCACCTTCCCCCCTTGGGTAGCTCCTTCCCCAGTGCACGGGGGCCCTCTGTCCCCAGTTGCCCTGGTCAACCCTGGGGCTTCCCACCTCTGCTCTGTCCTCTCTGCCCAGCCCCCCACCCCCACCCTCCCAGACCTCAAGGGCAGGCCTTTTTCCTGCCTGGGGTCCATCAGGAGGACTGCTCGAAAGGAACCCTGAGCCCAGAGAATTCCAGGGCCGACTGGATCCCATTCCCACCATCAACCCCAGCCACAGGGGTGCCCTGGACTCTGCTCTGCCCCAACTTGGGTCTGGGCCTGCCAGCCCCCAGGTCATGGGTGCCGGCACCAGGTGGGTGGCCCTCAAGCTGCCTGCAGGACCAGCGCCAAGAGCTGGAAACCCCAGAAAGGATGGCTGGAC
>NW_004567139.1:1046692-1054685 GCF_000260355.1 Condylura cristata
CTTTGCTCCCCCAGAAGAGCTGGAAACCCCAGAAAGGATGGCTGGACGGCACCCTGTCTCTGGGGCAGGGACTTTGCTCCCCCGGAAGTGGCTGCAGGACTGCCTTCTCACCACCCACTCCAGGGAAAGATCCCGCTCCCAGGGAGGTCCCCCCAGCACTGAGGGCCTGAGGAAAGGCCAGATTCACGGGAGGCCTCACTACCGTGTGAGAGGAAGGGCCGGCGTGGCGACTGGTCTCAGCCCTCGCGCGACTTTTGCCAACTGCCAGCTCCTTGGAAGAGGCTTGAACCTCATTTTCCAGATCAGGAGCTCCCTCACCTGAGGAAGATGCCCCACCCAGCTCTGCGGGTGCCCAGAGTGGGGCAGGCGTCCCCTGCCTCCTCCTCTCTCCCCCACAACCACGAGGCCCACGCACTGTAGTCACGGCTGCTGGTAACAGTGGCCCACTGGTTAACTTGTGTACGCAGCTGACCCTCACCCTGCGTGCAGGCCCCTCATGTGTCATGAGCTCGCCGCATCCTCACCATGACCCCACCCCGCTGGCCCTCCATTTGCCAAATGGGGAAACTGAGGCAAGAGAAGGCAAGTATCGCCACAGATTGTTTACATAGAAAACAGGCCCACGTCTGGCCTCCGGGCTCTCGCTAGAGACCTCAGCGGTCAACCACTGTTACATCACCACCGTTGGCCAAGCCAGACCTCAGCCTCCCAGCACCTAGCTGTCGCAGAGGTGGGGAGGACGCGAGGACGCCTCGTTTCAAAGGCAGAGCAGGTCTCAGACCGCTGTGGTTTGTACTTTCTCCTATGGCTGGGGCTGCAGCGGGGCGTGGAGGGGGCTGGGGCTGGGAGGGGCTCAGCGACTCCCTCCCTCCCACCCCACCCCCACCCCCCTTCTGCTTCTCCTGTGGCCCAACCCCACAAGGGCTGTTGACTGAAAACTGCAGGGAATAAAAATAGCTGTTGCTGATGAGGCAGAATGGGGCCAGGCACACGGAAGGCCTGGGGCAGGGGCTGTGACGTGGTGGGACCTGGGCTCCCAGCGGTCAGCTGAGGCGCCTGGGGACCCGGCCTGCCCCGGCCCTGCAGGAGGGGAGCTGTGTGCGGGGCAGGGTGGGCCGAAACAGCCCCCACTGCGCTTGGGGTCTCTCCTGAGGAGTCGGGAAACACAGGCTGGTAGACCTTGAGCCTCCTACCCACGGCCCCTCCCTCCCTGCTCCCCGAGCTCTCAGGGCCAGGTCATTCATTCTCTGCTCTCTCCCTGGTCACTGGGGAGAGCCTGTCCAGTCCTCCTGGTAAGCTTCCATCCCTTCTGTCCAGGATGGCCTGCCCCAGGGAACCCTCTCTGGACCCCATTCCCCACTCCACCCCTTCCTGTCATTATCCACACTTGACCTCTCTTCTGGTGGCCAGCGCTGCTCCCCAATTCAGGGGCTTTGTAGGAACATCCCATCGTCTGAGTCAGCACTGAACTCAGGCCTCCCCTTTGCCTGGGCTTGGGCTAGAGACAGAAGCACTGAGCTGGGACGATCACCCCAAGTCCTGAGCCCCAGTTCCTGAGGGCTCCCAAGCAGAAACGACAAGCAGGCCAGGCTGGGGCCGGTCACCGAGGAGGGCGGGTCACCACAGCTCCAGTAGATCCAGCCAACCCCTTAACAGATGCCCGGATGGAGATGGGGCGGCTGCCGAGGGCGCCGAGGCAGGTGGGGGCCTGGTGTGCTGGGGGACTTGCTGAGCTCTCCCTCCTGGCTCACCTCCCGGCTCTCCCCTCCTGACACGGAAGGGGTGGGGCCCGCGGGCTGTGTGTGGACCCCTGCATCTTCCCACAGGGTGTGGAGCCCCAAACCCCGCTGTCCACACCACTACCACGCGGCCAGGTGCCGGCTGCCCGAGGGAACTGGGGATGGCCAGCCCTCTTGGCCCTGCCCAGCCCTGCACACCTGTGTCCTGGCGCTGCCACCCTGGGGCGCCTGAGCTCAGCTCAGCCTGGGTCACGGGCGGGCCGCAGCAGGGCCTGTTCCTGGCTCCCTAGCCCCTCTGCCCCCCGATCTAACCAGACAGCCCCCAGACTGGTCTCTGGCCGCTCTGCTCAACCCAGCCCTCGAAGGGCCTGAATTAAATGGCCTTCAAGGCTCTCTGAGGTGCTAACAGACTCTGGGGGCTTCGTTTCTGACCGGGCCCCCGAGCGGGTGGTGGGGGCGGGGGGAGATGCCTGTCTCCCTGGAGCCACCGCCCAGCCCCGCCGGAGGGTGCCCCGAGCCCCATCATGGCCTGCCCCTGCCGCAGCTGTGTGCCAGCAGGACAGAGGGCGTGGACTCGGCGAGCCCCGCGTGGACATGGAGGGGTGCAGGTGCCCTCCCCACACTGGGCATTCTTGGAAAGCACCAAGAGCCATCCGGCACGCCAAGCTCTTCCACAGCCTCCGCCATTGCCGGTCGGCTCCACCAGCCTCCCTCTGCTCAGGCCTCTGCTCTCGGGTCGCTACCCACTCCCCAGTGCCCGGGGTGCTCAGCTCTGCCCGCAGGGGATGGGGGAGGGGCTCGCTGCCTGCCAAGTCTCCTCTGAGTGCCCCCAGAGTCCCCTCTGCACCGTGGCCCCCTCTTCTCTGCTCACTCACAGCCCCCAAATCCCCAGTCCTTCCCGGACTCCTTTGCCCGAAAGAGTCCAGGCGTGCTCAGGCGGGCAGGGAGGGCCTGGACGGCGGGCAGAGCCCTGGCCGTGCAGCCGGAGCCGCGTCCTCTGCTGGCATCTCCCAGATTCCGGCAGAGGAGCCACCGCCACCCCCACCCGCCTCTGGCCGGCCGCTCTCCTCCCCCCACACCCCTGCCTTGGGAGCCACTACAGACAGGCTGGGTCCCTTCCCTCTCCGAGGAGTCAGCCCGACCCCATCCGCTGGGTCGCCCCGGGCCTGACCTGAGCCAAGCACTAGCCACTGAGGTCATTTGTGCCCACGGCAGGGACCTTGCTGAAGGCAGAGACAGGGCAAGGCAGGGGCACAGACCGCAGATGACGGGGCAGGGGGAGGCAAATTTGGGGGCGGGGGTCAAGGCATGAGGCGCTGGGGGGGGGCAGTGGCAGAGCAGGGCTGGAGTGGGCAGGAGGACGCGGTGCCCAGAGCAGAGTGTGACTCCCTCCCGGCACGGCTGGGCCCAGGGCCAGGGAGCCCTGCCCTCCCTTGGAGGCCAGGCCTCGGGGTGCCCGGCCCGGGTGGGGTGCGGAGGGGCGAGGTACTCACTGTGGGGCGGGAGCGCAGGGGCGGCTGACGAGCGGGAGCGTCGTGCCCACCTCGGCTGGGGCTGGGACTCTGGGGGACTTGGCCGGGGGGCCGGCCGGCGGAGACAGCTGCTGCTGCTGATGTCACAGGGTCATGAGTGAAACCTGAGGACCGAGCGAGTCTTCAGGTGGGAGCCGGGCCGCGCCGCTGACTGGGTGGCCCGGGGCCATAGAGCTGGTGCGCGCCCACGCACAGCCACGCGGGGCACAGCCACGCGGGGCACAGCCACGCAAGCCACGCAAGGCACCACCAAGGGGGGCACAGCCACACACGCAAGCACAGGCTCACAGCCACGCAAAACCACACAGGGCATATCCACGCAAGGCCACGCACGGGCACAGCCACGCACAGCTACACAGGGCACAGCCACGCACACCCAGGGCACACCATGCACAGCCACGCAGGACACACCCACACACAGCCACGCAGGGCGCAGCCACAGCCCACGCGCCCCATGCAGGCGCACAAGGCTCCGTCCCAGGCGCACGCCCCTGCCCACGCGGCTCTCACTCCCACACTCTGGTGCACACGTGGGCACGCAACCCTGCACTCGCTCGCTGTGGGCACACGACGCCCTCCATTCCCACAGGCGCTGCCACCGCCTGTCACGCCTGTTACACACGCAGACTCCCACCGGGCTCACACACTTAGGTGTGTTATGACACACTCCAGCCACACACCCTTTCCTGGCCAGGGGGATGCGAACGCCACCACAGAGACTACACTTAACGCGTGTGCACCCCACCCACGCCGGAGCCCCGCACCCCCCGTTCCCGCACGGCCCTGCCAGGCAGCAGTTGCTGTGCCCATGCACACCACTCCGGCCACGTAGACGCAGCCACCTCTGCGTGCCTGTGGCCACTAGATTTTTATCGAGAACAGGCTATCTGTATTCCCACGTATCCCACACATCCAAACACACACACTCACGCTACACCCAGCTGTTTAGCTGCAACAGAGAACAGTCTCCAAGCTCATTTCTCCATCATCACTCCCCCCACCAGCCGGCGGGCTGGACATCTGTCCCTCCAGCTAGGGCTGGGATGGGGGGAGGGAACCAGGCTGCCGCAGGTCACTCGGGGATGTGGTGCCCCCTAGTGGGGCTATGGTAAAACGCCCCCTCTCACCCCTCACTCTGGAGTGCCTGCCCACCCTGTCCCCCCCACAAGTTAATTCTTGTCATCCAGCACCCTGGTCCCTCCGGCACCCTGCACGGCTCCCTCCACTCTCCTGGACAGTGGTTCTGAGAGGGACACGGAGGCCCAGGGTGGGGTGGTGACCTGGGGCTGGGCTCACTGCCCCTTCCACCAGCGCCCGGCAGCTCAGCGCTGCGGAGGGCCTGCCTGGGCATGGTCCAGCGGTCCCCGCCGCCTGGCGGGACTGCCCCAGTGAGGTGCGGCTCACCCAGAGGTGTCTCCTCCCGCCAGGCCAGGGAGAGCAGGGGAGGTGCTGCTGACCGTCCTCACCACGCAGCTTTCTTGCTGATGTAGCCCAAGTGTCTGCCCACACCTGCGTCTCCTTTGCCCAAGTGTCTGCCCACACCTGCGTCTCCTTTGCAAGAGTTTGCTTCTAGCATTGGGAGGAAACGTGAATATTTGACCTCGAAACGTCCCAAGCTGACTCCCCAGAGCTGCTCCTTGGGGGCCCTCTCATGGAAGCAGGCCCCCCAGTGGCTCCAGTTGGCTTTGCCACACCCCTCCATGTCTGTGGGTGCTAGGCCATTTTATGTTATGTTATTTTATTTTATTTACTTATGCATACAGAACTGGGGTACAGACCAGAAGTGAGAGGCTTCACCAGAGACAGAGTGGGGAGCAGATCAGGCAGATCGACGAAGTACACCCCTGAGGGGAGCAGCGGGCGGTCAGGAGAGGTCTGCCACGCCATGTGGTCACCTCCGGGGCAGGAATCAAACTGGTGCTGAAGCGGCTGCAGCCAGCTTGCAGTGCTGCGCCCTAACCTGTTGCGCCCCGGGGATTGTCAGCCGCGGTCCTTACGTCACACGTCTCTGCCTTTGACTAAGACTTTCCTCACTGAGAGACTGAAGTGAGGGAAAGGAGCTGGCTGCTGCATTCGGTTGCTCACCGCACACTTCTGAGCACCAGTCACGTTGGTGGCCATAGCTGAGGTGATGATTTCCGAGGGTAACACCAGGTCTGGAGGAAGGTGCTACTGCCGCTAATCTGCATAAGGGGTTTTGTGGATCAGGGTGGGTCTGACTGGGAAGCAAAAGCTGTACGTTAAGTATGAAAGGAAACGCGTGCCTTCCTCTGGCCGTACCGCTGTTCCTCTGGAGAACTGCTCCTCCCAAACCTCAAATATGTGATTTTGGGGGGCTGCTGATTCCAGGAAGGCTGTTGCCCTGGCCACAGAGGTGGACATAACACCCTGGTCTGGCCAGTCCTCTGGCCACGGTGATTGACCCAGAAGCTGGATCTGGGCGCCAATCCTCGTCCTTCCCTGGGGTGTATATGTGTCAATACTAAAGAGAGATAAACCGTCTCCTCAGAGTCCCTAAGCTTGCCCAGAGTAACTGCAGTAAGTCTGGGGGGCCTGGTGTGTCTCGCCCAGGGGAAGAGCCTGTCTGTGGGATAGGGTGCAGAGAGCTGCCCACTGTAGAGCAGCTCGGTCACATCCTTCCCCATCACTCAGTCAGAGGCACCCCCTTTCCTGAAGCTGGTCAGGCTGGGTTTCAATTCCCCGAAAAAACAAAACAAAACAAAACAAAAACTCAGTTCTGGTGGGGTCCCTGATACCAGCTCCCCATCCCCAGGTACCCAGGGCTGTGATCTGCTACGTGTTGGTCCCAAAGAACCAGCTGGAGCCTGTTAGACAAAACCACACGTTTCACAAGAAGAAGCCGGCTTTGCAGAAGCAGTGTGGGCCGAGCAAAGCAGGAAAAATGGAATTTCTGCATTGTTGCCAGACGTTACACTTTCTAGAAGCAAATAACTCTACAGATAAATATTTTGCAGTTCAATGTTTGGGGTTCTTGGATCCCTCTGAGAATGAATTTGGCAGTCTCCCACTCGGCAACACAGAGTTGTAACGATGTCTGTCTGCATCCTACAGACAGGCGGGGCTGTTGGGTGGGTGGGGGCACAGCTGTGTGGTACGGGGTTGGGGGGCATGGGGGCGCTGGTCAAGCAAGAGAGGCGCATAGCCAGGGTGCCGCCACTTACTGCCCGCGTTCAGCTGTCCTCTTAGACAGCTCTTTGACGGGATTTATTCCTTTGTGGCTTTTGTTTTTAATTTTGCAGGTTTGGGTCGGTTTTGGGACGACCGATCGTCCTTTCTGCCACCTCTGGTTTTTGACCTTGTGGAAAACTTGCACCCAAAACGAGGTACTCCAAGCTTCCATCAGAGGGGATGGCTTCCCTTTTCTCTGGCACAGAATTCTAACTGGAAAACAGAATCCAGAGAGTTTTATCACCACCCTGTCTTCCCAACTGCTAGTTTCATGTGCGGGTCATGCTCAGGCTTCTGTCTGGAGTGGTGACATGGTCTGCTCTTCCTGTCTGCTTTCTGCAGCGGCCTCCAGCCTGCACGGTGCTTCCTGTAGGTTGTGGGGAACCGGCCTCCCCGCTGCCTCCCTGTGGCTAACTTTGCCTCGGTTCAACCCATGGACCGTTATACCCGCATGTATTTCCTTCTCTTTAAAGATTTACTTATTCATGCACACAGAACTGGGGTACAGGCAGGTGAGAGATCCCGCCAGAGACTTTGGGTAGCTGGACAAAGGGGCTGGGCAAATCAATCAGTAAGCGTAGGAAATCTTATTTTTGCCTAAAATATCGTATGTGTGCATGTGTGTATGTGCGCACCTGTGTGTGTGGGGGGGGGTGGAGAGCGAGAACTAGTGCAGAAACCCTAAGAGTCCACCATCCACCCCACCCCCCTGCAATGAGTCCCGCTACCCAAGTCTCGCCACTAGGGGGCGTTTTCCTGCTGGGGTGCGGCAGGCCCCAAGTCCCAGGATCCTGTGTCCAGCATTAAGGGACGGGACGGGAGTTGACGTAAACTTCCCAGCCGCCTGGCCTCCATGGGACAGCTGAGTGGTCCTCCCCACGGAGGCTCGCAGACCCCGGGCCCTCGAGTCCCAGCTGACATCTTTCTACAGTAGATGTATCCCAACCAAAATTGTCAGCGCCTGCGCAGCCTTCCGCTGGGAGGCTGCGAGCCCATCGCTCATTCCTTCTGTCCACTTCTGGTCGACATGAAGAGAAACACCGCAACTCTTCCTAAAACATGCGACGCACACGTTGTCTCCAGGTCTCCCGCTCAAACCCGCCAAGAGCTCGCCATTACGCAGCTGGCGAGGCGGGAAATTTCCTAACTTGGCAGTTGAGTGGGCCCGCTCTCCCCCACCCTCACCCCCCTGTCACCCCCTCACGCCAGACTGGACCCCCGGTCACCACCGCACTGACCGAGCCTGCATCTGCGCCTTCGCTGGGGCTGCATCTCCAGGCCGGTGGCTGGCTGCTCTCACCGGCACCACCCTTAAGTGAGGAGTCTTCCCTCTCCCTTCCTGACAGTGTCATCCATAGGGGGCTCTGTACAGTCCGGTATTTTTGCCCTTTTTTTAAAGGGCCTGTTCTCACTTCCCCACAGCGGGGTGCACTCAGCCTCAGCGCCCAGAGGCACACAGCCTCCCTCCTGCCCGCCCAGCCTCCCTCCTGCCCGCCCAACCTCGCTCCTGCCCGCCCAGCCTCCCTCCTGCCC
>NW_004567139.1:1055236-1059690 GCF_000260355.1 Condylura cristata
CCAGCCTCCCTCCTGCCCGCCCAGCCTCGCTCCTGCCCGCCCAGCCTCTCCTTGCCTTTAGGGTCTGCTGATAGGAAGAATGGACGCCTCTGTCTTTTTCCTTTTAAAGTTTCCTTTACTGAGTACCTTAGTGTGTTCCCGAGAGGCCTTTCTAATGTTTTTCCACTTTTTAATTTTACTTTCCCCCAACACCGAGTGCTTCCCTCGTCCCCCGCCATGCAGCGTCACGCAGGCCCTGACGGTGCGTGCATCATGTTTTTATGGACATCGGCCGTTTCTGTAACCACTTTACCTTGTCGAGTTGCCCACCAGGGAAACGTCTACTATTGGGCTTTGCTGTTCCGACGCACTTTACTGCAGCCATTCCCTGGAAACCCCCCTTTTGCCTTAAAGGGCTGCATTTCCCCTCCCCTATGGCTAAATTACACCCCACGGTTTGGCCAGGCCACGTCACCTCAGCCCAGGTGTGAATCCACAGACATTTAAGTTTTTTTCTTGCACCAGCTCTGGCGCTGCACGGGCGCATCCTTCTAGCTGGAGTAAGGCTGGAGATGGGCCCTGCACCCCGAGCTCCCTCCCACTCGTGAGGTCCTGACCACAACACCCGGCCTTGGCTGGAGACGGCTGAAGCCATGAGACTCTGGGGGGCAGCTACACAGCCCCCCTCCCCTGGAGACAGGGCGGAGGTGCCCAGGGGTGTGGGGACCGCCTTTCCGGTTCCAGGCCCCAAGACTGCCAGGAAGGAAGGGGAGCAGAACAGAAGCAGGGAGGGGGCAGGGCAGCTCAGGGGTGCTAATCCCAGTTTCCTGTCCGGATTTTCTTTGACTGCTGCACAGGCCTATCTTAGGAGGGGCACAGCTGCTGAAATAGATCCCTCCCCTCACCTGTTCTCAAGTAAGGAAGATCTTGTGAACTTCCTGTTGCAGGAATGCATGCTTTTCCAGCATAAGGGGCGTCCTGGACCCTGGAGCTGCACTGCCCGCTTGGCCAGGAACCAGGCAGCAAACAGCTAGCAGGCCGGACCTGACACCAGGCAGCTGCCTCATCATGCTTTTCTGTGAGTCTGGTGGGAACTTCTCCTTGCTCTGGTCAGAAACCACTGCGTGCCCACAGGTGGTGACAGAGAGCAGATCCCCCCGCCCTCCTCCTTCACCTCTGCCTGTCTGCTCCCCCCAGGCTGCTCTCACCAATTCTCTACTCTGCTTACCTCTTTAAGCAAACTGATCAATAACTGCTTAACAAATGCTTCAGTCAGTCTCCAGGACCAGAAAACCAAGTGTTTGAGTTGGGGCGAGGCTCCTCCCTCACTGATTCACTCAGCAAACATGAGCCTGTTAATGGGGGGGGGGGGGAGGGCGCTTGGGCCTGAGGTACAGTGAGGAATCAGCCACTCTGCTGGGGAACCACAGTGCACATGGGATTGAGGGTGGATTTCTGGGAGAGAGATGAGCCTCCTGTGGATGCTGGTGAGTTCCTGGGGGACCCCCACCCCCAAACTTGGAGAGAGAAGACTGAAGGCCATGATACAGCCCGCCCAGGCATCTGAGCCAGGCAGATCTCATCTGCGCTTGCGCTAGCAACTGCCTGGGCAGAGACACTGGCCAGCCCCACTGTCGCCAAGGTAACAGACTCTCTGGAGCCGCCATGGCCTCGGGAACTGGAGGGAGCTGGGGTCCTCCACCAGCTCATGACACAGCCCCACAGCCTGCGGTGAGCGCTGAGACAGGGACTGAGACAGCTTCCACCATCCACCAGGATGTCCTGAGGCCCAGTGAATGAGTTGGGGAGCAGCCCAGAAAGGGGCAAACCGTGGGGGGAGGGAGGGAGTGCCAGCCTCCTCCAGCCTAAGGCTCAGCCAGGGCTGGAGGAGTCTGGCAGAACAGAGGGCATACCTGCTCCTGGGGTGGGAGACACAGGGGTGGGGGGTGGGGGCCATTGGACCTGCACCCCAGCCCTCTCTCTGCTTAGCCTGGCCAGCCTGTCCCCCTCCACCAGCCCTGGGTGGCCATCCTGCAGCCTCCCTCCTGGGCAGACCCACAGCCACCCCAGCAGCCAGGCCGCTGGAAGGAAGGTGAAACTCGGGGCTCACCCCTCTTATCCTCTGCCCTGCACATTCTCTGGCTGCCCGCACTGCTCCTGGGGCGCTGGTGTAGGGGAGGGTTCTGGGTGGGGTCTGGGGGTGTCCGGCATGGGCTGCTGACCCCCTCTCCTAGACCTGCTGGAGCTGATGATGCTGCAGAACATGCAGATGCACCAGCTGCTGCTGAGCAGCCTGGTGGCCTCAGAGCTCAGCCCCAGGCCAGCGCCATGCTGCCCTCAGGTGCGTGTCTGGGCACAGGGCTGGGGACCCCAGGGGGGAAACAGGACAGAGCATAGAGGAGCAGGGCAGCCCCACTTCCCTGCTCTGTGATGCCTGTTACAGGCCAGTGATGTCAGTTTCCACTGTGAGTCCCCAAATCCAGACCGCCCAGCATTCTATTCAAGGTTTCCTGCGGGACTGTGAGCCCCAGACCGGCAGGGGCATGGTGCCCGGGGCTCCAAGGTCCCGACCACTGGAGACGGGAGATGAGCACTGAGTGAGACACCGGGCGGGGCCCGTGCTGCACGTGAGGGTAACAGTGGGTGCACAGCGACAGGGAGGGGACAGGCTCCTTGAGCAGCCCTAGCCCCATCGTGGAGTGCAGGAAGGATGTTGCGGTAGGAGGGGCTGCCGGTATCCCCTGGGTGCAGGCCGGGGTGAGGGCAGGGCGGTTTACCAGACTCCCCACTCAGTAGCTGGGGGTCACGCCAGGAGTCCTCAAGTCCCTCTCTGCCACGTGGCCTTAGACAAGTGGTGCCACTGTGACGGCCTCACTTCTCCCACCTGCAGGCGGAGTGAGTCTGCATGTCCCCGGGGCCTGCTGGCGGCTAGCAAAGGCTGCACACATGCTGTGATGGTATCGGGCTAAAGTTAGGGGGCTGCCGGAGAGGCGTGGGGGAGCCAAGTGTCCCCTACCCTTACGCACTGTCCCAGGTCTGTCTGGAGGGGCAAGAGGACAGTGCGGACGAGGGGCCGCTGGAGGCCCAGGAGGAAGGGCCTCTGGAGCTCCACCACCACCACCTGCCCGGCCCGGGGCCGGCGCTGGGCGCCCTGCCGCCCTGGCCGGCCTGGGTCCTGTGCCCTCCGCCACAGCAGGCCCACGTGCAGGCGGTGACCGGCACTCAGCCCTGCCCTCCGGCCTTTGGGAAAAGGGGAGCGTAAGTGTGGTGGGGGGGGCAGGGGCTTGCGGGGGCGGGGGGAGCGGGCCCTGGTCTGTCCTGGGCTGAGGAGCTGGTCCAGCAGCTGGTCACGGAAGACAGGGACGGAGACACCTGTGGTGAACCCCGAGGCCACCTGTGGTGTACCCCGAGGCCACCGGATGGGTCTGTCTTTTGTCTTCCTCACCTCAGGAGAGCTGTGCCGCCCCCCCCTCCGCCCAGTGCCACGGGGACTGTGGGGGCCGATGTACCTCCGGCTCCAGGTAGGGCTTGGGTGCCGGTGGCGGGGTGCAGGCCTGGGTGGGCTGGAGCCCAGGACAGCCCTGCTCCCGGGCCGGGGGCCCCCACCCTCCTCGTGGGCAGGACCTGACTAGGTGCTGTCTCCCCGCAGACTACTACGATGCCGAGAGCTTACTGTGACCCGCGCAGCTCACGCAGGCTGGAGGCGGCTCAGGCCACTCTGGTCCCAGGGGCTCAGCCCATCCTGCCCACGCAGCCCAGCCGCCCCCGCCAGACAGGCCCTGGCTGCCCCCTGCCCCGGAGCAAGAGCCCTCAGGGCACCGCCCACGCCCGAGGCCGCCTGAACGCTGCTCTGCCCACTGTTCCTGCCAGGCTGGCGGAGGCCTGAGCCGGGGCCACCAATGCCCGTCTCCGCCCCCTCTCTCTGGCATGGCCAGGGCTGTGGGTCAGGGTCGGCCTTTTTGCTATGAGGCCCAGAGTGATGGGGAGGCCTGGCTGCCCCCACGACCCAGGAAGCTGTAGGCAGAGAGTCAGAGCCATGTCCTGCCCCGACCAGGAGTGGGCTCAGGCCCCAGAAGTGCCATGTGGGAACAGAGTGTCTCTGCCCTGCCAGGGCTGCCACGTCCCCCCAGTCTCCCCAAGGAGCGATTAGTCAGGCCCCAAAGGGGTGGGGTCTAGTGCCCCAGGGGCTCGCATAGGGGCACCTCAGGGCCAGGGCTCTGGAAGGAGGCAGGGAGAGAAGCCCACGCCAGCGTGTCTTCTGGCCCCTGACTGTTACCTCAGGAGGACACTGAGCAGAGGGCTAAGTCCCGGTGTCTGTATTCAGACTAGAAAAGTGGGGGTCCTTTACTCAGATCTTCTGCTGCCTGTCAGCATCTTCACCAGGGCAGGACCACAGTCCTGGAGAGTCACACAAATTTAAGGGTCCCTGAGGCGCCATGTACAGAATGGCTATGCACAGGGTGAGCAGCACCAGG
>NW_004567139.1:1063597-1064684 GCF_000260355.1 Condylura cristata
TATGTGGGTCACTTGGGCACATTTCCTTTAAATCAGGTTCAGGTCAGTAAGTCCACCAGTGCTGCTGCTTGTTTAGTAACTCAGAGACCCTGGACTATGCAGTGAGGAGAGAAGAGAAAAAAATTAGAGGCCCGAGGATGGAAACAATAGCCAAATTCTCTGTATTTGCATGTGCTGTGACCATAGATAGAAATCCAAGGAATCAGCCAACAAGTGATTCAAAATAATAATCAGGCAGCTGGCTATAAGGCTGATATCCCCAGTTAAGTTGTCTTTGTGTCTATCAGTAAATATAACATTATAGTGAGTAAAGATTCCAATTATGACAGTAAAAAAGTGTAATGCTAGCAAAACATGTATAAGGCCTATGGTAAGAAAATGATAAAGCTCTACTGGAAGATATTAAATTCAATTTTTAAAAAAGATGTATTTTATTTATGCTTACAAAAACTGGGGTGCAGGCTAGAGGTACAGAGGGGTGAAAGACTCACCAGAGACAGAGTGGGGAGCAGAACATGCGGAGTGACTGATAAATACTGCTGAGGGGAGCATCGGGCCGGTCAGGAAAGGTCTGCTGGGCCCTGTGGGTCAGCTCCCTGGCCAGGGATCGAACTCATGTAGCAGTGACTAGGAATAGCTTGATAGTACTCAGACATTATGTTTTTGTTTGTTTTGTCCTAATTATATTTTCAGTTTTGTTTTATTTGTATGTATCTATTTACATTCTTGTTCATTTTAACACAATGCTTACTCCCCACCCCTCCCATCATCACCATAGCCCCCAAGTTCCTCCCTCCTTCTTTTCCCTCTCTGTGCCCTCCCCTGTAGGTAGGATCTCTCTGGGTTATAAATGTCTGGTTTTGTATTGCTTTGTTGTATTTTGCATTATAATAACAATACACTTTCCCCCAACACCCTTCCTATTTGGGTTCTCTAAAATTCCTCCTATAAGTGAAATTCGATATTTTTCTTTTTCCCTCTGACTTACTTCACTGAGCATAATCCTTCCAGCTCCCTCCCTACTTCTGCGAATGGCATGAGTTTATCTTTTTTGATTGCTAAATATTATGCCATTGTGTGTCTATGT
>NW_004567139.1:1065404-1068003 GCF_000260355.1 Condylura cristata
TATCTTTTCCTTCATTTTCTTTGCTTTGAGTGAAGAGTCTTTAAATATATTGTTGAGATGTATGTCTTGTAGGCTTTACCTAAAGTTTCTCCTATATATTTTATGGTTTCAGGTCTTCTGCCTGAATCTTTTATCCATTTTGAGTTGACTTCCAGATAGCACTAAGACTTTAATCCCCACCACAGGGAGGCCCTAAATACAATTTAAATAAGTGGAGAGATAACCCAGGTCCATGATAGAAGACCCAACCAACATCTTAAAGATGTGATTCTCCCCACATAGATGGGTAAGTCAGTGTGCTTCCCACTCATTCCAACAATTGGTCATAAAAGCTGATTCTAAAACTTAACATGCAGGAGTAAAAAACCCAAGACCCTCCAAAGAAGAATAAGGTGAGGAGACTTACTCTTTTAACTATTAAAGGTTATTATAAAATGTGGTATTACTGTCGACTTAGACATATGAATTAATGGAAGAGAATTAAGAACCCTTTAATCAGCTTCTTTGAAACTTTGATACATTACGCAGCAGGGATTATATCATCGAGTGAAAGAATGTCTGTTAATCAGTGATACTGACCAGCGAGTTAACTACACAGAGAAAGGAAGAGGAACCTGTATCCTTACTTCACACCATTGTAGAAATCTGCTCCTCTAGATTAAAGAGGCTTTAAACATTTCTATAAGAAAATACAAAGGAGTATTTTTGTGTCTTTGGGGCAAGACAGAATTTCTTTTTCTCTGCTTTATTTTTGTTTTCTGGGGAAGGATTTCTTCAGCAAGACCTCAGAATCATCATTCTTAAAAAGTTGATAATTTTGATTACCTTAGTGACATATATATACATTTCAAAGAAATGCAAACCAGTCTCAACAAAAAGGTGCTTTCACTCAATCCTGGCCAGGAAGTCAAATTCAAACCTCCAGGGATTCCATTTTATATTTATTAGGTTGGAAAAGGTAAGAGATCTACAAGGCCAGTGGCCGAAGTCACAGGTCCCAGGAAGATTTGCAATGTGGGCGAGAGTTTACCTGAACTCCAGGAACATCTAGGGGCTGTGTAGCAAAGCTGAACATTCTTGCACCCTACAACACACAGGCCCATTCTCAGACTTGGCTCTAGGAAACCTTCGCCCTAAGAGCCCAGAAACAGGTCCCCTCGCTGCCCTGACTATCCTTGGGGTCTTGAGCGAGTCAATCTCTCTGCTTCACTTTCCTCCTTGCTAAAGTGCGATTAATAATAGTGTCACCCTAGAGTGTCGCTAAGTCAATTAAAGGATGACTTGACGACTGAACTCCACACACGAAACTTAACAGAATGAAATAAGATTTAGATATAAGACCTGAAGCCACAACGTACTTGGGGAAACATCGGACGTTTGCTGGACACCAACCAGCGTTGTAGCTGGGGTCGTAACTCCAGCAGCAAGGGAAACAGAAGCAAAAGCGAAACCATGGAACGGAAAAGCTTTTATGCCTTGAAAGAAAACAGCACAAGAACAAACAGGCCAGCCAGCCTGCAAGGTGTTCACACACCACCTGTCTGACAAGTTCATTAACAAAATATGTAAGGAACGCACACTGCTCTCAGCCGAATGCTAAGGTGGGGGGTGAACAGCCACTTCCCCACAGAAGATATTGGGGGCCACAGTACTGGAAAGATGCTCAAGGCTGCTCACCATGGGGGAAATGCAAATCAAAACCGCCCCTGAGATGTTACTTCACCCTGTGAGAATGGCCCGTAGCAGAGACTGAGACCTCTGGTCTGTACCCCAGTTCTGTATGCACAAATACGTAAGTAAGAGGGAAAAAAACAAGACCGGAGAAAGCGAATGGCAGCCAGGGAGCCCAGGAGAGCAAGCGCTCACCCTGCTCGTGCAGCCGCAAGGAAACACGGCAGCAACTCAAAAATACAGGCCCCGGGCCCTCCCTGGTGGCGCAGCGGGTAAAAGCACAGCACCAAGAAGCTAAAGCCACTGCAGCATGAGTTCAATCCCCGCCTGCCCAGGAAGTGACCCACATGGCGTGGCAGACCTCTCCTGGCCCGCCCGCTGCTCCCCTCAGCAGTGTACTTCGTCGATCTGCTTGTTCTGCTCCCCACTCTGTCTCTGGTGAAGCCTCTCACTGTCCCTGCACCTCTAGCCTGTACCCCAGTTCTGTATGCACAAATAAATAAATCTTAAAAAAAAAAAACTCTTAATATAAAACTGGAAGAAGATTGTGGCACAGCACTACCAATGCTCGGTCTTTACCCAAAGAGGCAAACATGGGCACGAAAAGTCTGACGCACCCTATCCCCCAACTCGCCCCATCTCTCCCCCCCGACCCCTGAACTATGTACACAGATGTGCAGCCCACAGCTGCCGAGTCCTGAACCCAATGTCAGCGGCCCTGCGGCGGGCCAGGACAGGAAACGGGGGAACAAGCACTGAGAGAATCCGACTCGGCTGCTCAGAAAGGTGACACTGTGGCTTTGGGGACAAAAGGTGGCTCTTGAGGCAAAGTGCTGAGTGAATGAAGTCAGAAAGCGAAAGAGGGTTACAGGAGGTTTCACTCACTCAGGCCCTAAATGACCGAACAAACTGGCAGAGAGCAGCGGGA
>NW_004567139.1:1068893-1070323 GCF_000260355.1 Condylura cristata
GGTGGGGTCCAGGCACCCCGAGGCGGGAACCAGGACGAGGGGCGCTGGCGCCCCCATGGCCAGTCTGCGGCTGCGCTCAGGCGTGTCCCCACTGGCCGTCACATGAGCCCCGGGCAGGCGCCCACCCTCAGCTCCCTTTGGGTTGGTGGAAAACACACTCCACACACCACCGACCAATACGCCATTTTTAGCGACAGCTCGTGGTGCTGAACACACTCCCCCTGGCCGCCCCTCCTGCCCCTCCAGAAGTTCTGTGTCTCCCCAACTAAAGCTCCATCACTTTCAACAGACCCCCGCCCCCACCTCCCCACCCAGGCCACAGTTTCACTGTCTGTTTGTCTCCACCAGAGACCTTGCAGGAGTGGGGCCCCGGGACGTGGCTCCTGAAACCTGCTGGCTCTGCCCTGAGCCGTGTCCCCCGACAGAGCTGGGCCCTACCTGACCACCACGTGGCTCCCCCATTCCACACCCCGGTCACAACTGAGAAAACGTGACCAGCAACTACGGGCGTCTCCCACACAAATCTGGGGAACCTACCAAGATGTCGAGGTGCTGGATCACCAAGAGTTCGATGCTCAATTTTCGGGGGTCGAAGCCTTTCTGGTTCGCTGCACTTTTCTCACAACGGGGTCCGGAGGTGCCTGGATGAGTCAGTGCAAGAGGGGCACCCCCCACCCCGCCCACTATCATCAACCAATGCAAAGCCTTCTACTTGCCACCGAGATCTTTTCGTTTTTTGTCACTTCCGATAAGGGGAAGTGACTGCCAACACAAAACAAAGTCTGAAAGTGGTTAAGGGTGGGTGCGGGGCAGCTGGCTGGGCCCCCACAAGCTCTCTTGGCCCCACAAGAGAGCCCAAGCCCAGACCATTCCCCCTGACCCTGCCAGCGGTCAGATCACCTCAGGGACCAGAGAGCAATCACGGCCACAGCAGAGCGTCTGCTGGGCTCAGGACTCTTTCTTGGTGCTTTTGTGCCTCAGTTTCTTCAGCTATGTTCTTTCTGGAACCTTCTATCTGTCCCTGGGCAAGGTCAAACCACATAGAACATGGATGTTGAGGTCCCGTGTGCCATTGAGGCTCTGAGGACATCTGCTGTGGACACATACTGGCGGGCGTGTCCATCAAAATACCCAGGGTGTGTCTGACTCGCCTTGTGTTGAGGGGATCCCCTTCTCCCTCCAGGTTACACAAGCTTTCTGGGGAGCTTCCATCCTCCTACTTGACCTCACCTCCCTGGCCAAGGCTGCTCAGAGGCTGGTGTTACAGGACCCATCTCAGGCCTCTCCTGACACGAGCATGTGTGCATGCATGTGTGTGTGTGTGTGTGTGTGTGTGTGTGTGTGTGTGGGCATGTGTCAGCACAGGGCTCTGGGGGTGCAGGCCCCGGGGGTGCGGCTGCAGGCTCCGTGGTCAGAGGTGGTGGCAGCGT
>NW_004567139.1:1072218-1072808 GCF_000260355.1 Condylura cristata
GCATCTGCATGGAGCCACCAGAGCGGATGGGAGGAGCCACAGCAGACCAACCAGGTCACAGGCCTGAGGGGACCCAGGACTCAGTCCATGCAAAAAGGCGCCCAGGGGGGTCGGTGGGGGGGCGAGTCCTATCTGTTCCCCAGAGACCTTCCCTGCTGAGGAGCATCACTGGCCCCGTGGCTGTCTCTAAGGAGGGTGATCTCGTCCATGCAGCAGGCGGGGCCACAGATGTCCCACGGCCAAAGGCGGGCGGGGGAGGCCGAGGGCGTCCCCGGGAGGGAGGGGTTTCTCCTGGAAAGCCCGTGCCAGGGACCCGCTGCCCAGGGAAACTGTGTCTTAGGAAGATGCCCGGTGTGGCTGTCGGCTTGGGAGACAAAGCAGACAGAGTCTTCAGGGATAAACAAGGCTGTGTGTGTTCACCGTGAGGCCCTTCCTTGGACGCCTGAACATTAAATTTTGGACATTTCAATCTATTTAAATATTTCAAGATCCTTAGTGCAAGATTAGTTTCTAAAATCACTTAGAAGTGCCCAGGTGTTTGGTTTTTCACCTGCTCTAATGGTGGATCCTTGGTCTAAATTAACCTTGAG
>NW_004567139.1:1078058-1081694 GCF_000260355.1 Condylura cristata
CCAGGAAGTAAGGCCGGGGCTCCCTCACCCCCTCCCCTGCCTGAGGCCTTATCTCCTCTCTCTAGACCCCTTTGGGGGGTGGGGTGCTTTTGAGCCCCTCACCCCCATACTGTCTGCCTGCCTTGGCTGTTCTTGCTCCAGCCCACCTGACTGGTCACCTCCAGACTTGTGTATGTCCTGCTCCTCCCACCTGGCCCAGCCAAACTTCCGCCCAAGCCTCTCTGGGATGGGGGAGAACGTGTGTTCTGGGCCTGGGTTCAACCCTCCCTCCCTCAGTCACAGGCTAGGCCTGTCCTGGCCTCCACCAAGGAGACCAAGCCCTGCCCTGCAGCATTTCCCTCCACCAGAAGGAGACAATGAACCATCAAGTAAAACAGGAGACCTCTGAGAAGGGGGAATGCCCAGGAAGGAAACTGGGGTGCGAGGGGGGTGGCTGGTTAGTACAGGCCTAACTGTGATGCAGCATCTGAGCAAAGACAAAGGTAACCCTGTGGCTATCTGCGGGCTGCCATAGGCGAGGCCCTGCCAGCCCAACGTCCCTGGGCTGTACTGTGCCTCAGTCTCCCCATATGTAAAATGGGGGACAGGAGTGTGTGAGTACAGGGTGTGTGCTCATGACCTAGTATTAGGTCTAGTCAGAGTAGCTGCTCAAGACCCCCCATACACACAGTCCCCCACCAACCTGGAGGCAGAACACACGGAGGTGTCAGCAAATGGGACCGTCGCCTCTGAGGTCCTTCAGCTTACCTGTCCGGGCACAGCAAGGCGTTGGCGCACCGGTCACAGCAGAGCTGTCCGCAGCGGGGTCGGGCGTGGGGCCTGCAGGGGTCCCAGCCCCTGGAGAAGGATAAGGCAGGTGGGCGCAGGTCGGGGTGGGGAGCAGGTCAGGGCTCAGCCACAGGGGACCTGCTGCTCAGTCCTGTTTCCTCCCCTGGTTGTTTTGGAGTTTCTAGAAGGCGCCCTGGTCTGTGTCTTCCTTGACTTCCGAGCAGCCCTTGATGTGTAAGGTCAGGAAGCTCCCGGCTCACCTCCCCGCTGCCGTCGCCAGAGGTCCTGGGGCTCACGCCAGCCTGGCTGCGCCACGTGCCCCCCACTCCCCCCCCCGCCCCAGCCCCCTGGGCCTCAGCGACGGCATCTGTGAAGCCCAGCAGGAGGCTGAGCAGACAGAGCGACTGGAGTCCACGCGCCTCATCCCAGCTGCGTGTGACCGACGGCCTTCCCCACTGACCTCAGCTGCTCAGCACCCTCGGGCGGCCTTCCCTGTCTGGGCAGGGGCGGGCTGCGGCCAGTGCTGGGAGAGGCCCGCAGACTGACCAGACAGCACCTGGCTCAGCGTGGCGCCAGGCTCCTGACCCCTGGCAGGGTCACTTCTGCCTTGACCTTGGCCCAAGGGTCATCTCTGTGCCCTGCTGTGTCCTCGGCCGCTTCTGCAGACAGCAGGGCTTGCTCAGAGCTGTCACCTCCTGGGCCCCCACCCAGTCCCCCATTCAGCCACCACAACCAGCCACATGGAGCCGTGGGGTCTTGGGGACCAAAAGGCCAGACTCCCCCCATGGCCCCAGCGTCACTGGGAAGCCTCCTGCCCCCGTAGCAGGACAGCACTGGTCAAAGCCCCAGTGGCTTGGGGTCAGGCCCTTGCCACCAGAAGCCAGTGAAGCCAGTGGAGCGGTCGGCCCACTGTCCAGTGGGCACTGAGGCAGGAACCCCGGGCACCGGCTCACCTGGGCGGCAGAACAGGGTGAGAAGGGTCGCGGACAGTGTCCAGCAGCTCAGGGGGCACATCTCGGGGTCCAGGGCGCGGGAGAAGCTGAGGGCGGCCAGGGGGAGAAGGAGGTAGCAGGTCAGGGAGTGGCCTGGGCCCAGCCCGAGCCCCCCGCCTTCTGTGAGCCGATGACCTCATGCATTTCCTTCCATTATCTGCACGGTCTTTGGAAGCCACGTGGAGGGCTGGCTCCCAGGCTCCAGGCCTGCAAGAAGCCAGGCAGAGGAAGCTGGGGAGTTGTTGATAAGCAGAGGCCTGACGTGGTTTGCTGCCCTGTGGCAGGGGCAGGGCGCCCACGCGGACAAGCCGTGCACGTGTGAGAGCCGAGTGGCTGTGAGTGAACAGAGGGCTGTGCCAAAAAGCCCCTGGCCCGCAGGCCACATCTCTGGGTCCCCTCTAGATAGGGGCATCTGGAGTCAGGGACCCTCCGTCTCTGCAGTGAATCAGATTTTCTCTGGCAGCTGGGGCCTGGAGGTGCTCCAGGATGGTCTGCTTGTGCCGTCACTCGATCTCAGCCGGCCCTGACTGGGCAGACTCAGGGGTTCTGGAGGCCCAGGGCCTTGGGAGGTGTACCCCACAGCGAGCCCCAGCAGCCCAGGCGCTAGGGACACCCCAGCCCCGGCCTCCACATCCGAGGCCCCTCATGGTGTCTCCTCAGACCTCCAGGGGTGAACTTTGGTATGGTGGTGGGGCCAAGTATTTTTGAGGTGCTCTGTCCCCCTCTTCAGTCCTATAGTGTCTCCAGAAGCAGCGAGCAGGTGAGAGGAGGATCCTGGTGGCCGGGAGCCCCGCCAGGCCCCCTGTGCCTAGGACAGCCTGGGGGCAGTGGGTTGGGAGAGGCACGGGAGGAGCACCCAGACAGGCCCATCAGCGGGAGGTGCAGGTCGCCAGGGTGCGACTGGGGGCTGGCAGCTGCCATCCTCGGCAGCTCCAGGAATCACGGGGACAGCACATCTGGGCTTGGGGGTGGTTCAGGGAGGAAGGGCAGGGCTGGGTCTGCAGAGAGAAATGGGAAAAGGCTGCAGAGAAGAAACCCAGCCGGCAGGGATCTGATTCTACAAGGGGCTGTCGCCGGCTAAGAGCAGGAAACATTCCTAAAATGGAATCAAAATAAACCGCCCTCAGCCAGTCATGAAGAGCTGGGACAAGGGGCCCTCCTGGTGGTGCAAAGTTAAAGCGCAGCACTGTGAGGTGATGGTCAGCCACTGCAGCACCTGCGAGCTCGATCCCCAGCCAGGGAGTCACCCACAGGCCGCAGCAGACCTCTCCTGTCTCCCCGCTGCTCCCCTCAGCAGTGGATTTCAATACATCCGCCTGGTCTGCTCCCCAATCTGTCTCTGATGAATCTTCTCTGCATCTCTTCCCTGTAACCTAGTCTTTGTAGGTATAAACAAGTAAAGCTTGAAAAAAAAACAAAACCGGTAAATCTTTAAAAAAAGTTCTTAGTTAATTAGGAGAAAGGATCTTTAACCTGATAAAAAGAGTTACAAAACATAACCTCTGCTTACATTATTTTTTGTGGGTCGATCGCAGGCACATTTCCTTCAAATCAGGAATCAGATGAATAAGCCCACCAGCGCTGCTGCTGTTCAATATCTTACCAGGGGCCCTGGACAATGGTGAGGAGAAAAGAGATAGGAATTAAAGGCCTGAGGATGGGAAACAATAGCCAAACCATCCGTACCTGCCTGTGCTATGACCGCAGACAGAAAACCCAAAGAATCAGCCAGAAGGGCATCAGGCTGCCCTGGTGGAGCTGTGGCCGGAAGGCCCCTCACAGAGCGGGGTCCAGGCGGCTCCGCGTGCAGGAGTCCGGCCCCCCACAACCGTCCAGGTAGAGCCCGTGTGCCTGCGTTAGAGGCGCCCACACACCG
>NW_004567139.1:1082804-1085195 GCF_000260355.1 Condylura cristata
TGTGTGTGTGTGTGTGTGTGTGCAGTATGTATTTAATCATTATTCATTTTGTATATATTTTCTCCTCGGTTGTAATCCCTGTTGACTTCCCACCCCCAACTTACCCATGTGCCATCACTACAGTCCCGTGCGCTCTTCCGATCTTCCCGCCCAGTTTTGATCCTATTCCCCTCTCCTCCTGCTTTAGAACCTCTCTGGCTTATAGTTGTTAGTTGATTTTCATTTTTTACTTTATGACCTTTTTTTTTTTTCTGATCCCGTACACTCAGTGTTTCTCTTCGTCTTTCTGGCTTATTTTAGTAAACAATCAAAATAAGATGAACTGATGCCATTTGCGGCAACATGGGTGGAGCTGGAAGGGACCAGTCACGGGCCTTTCCAGCCGCACCAGGACGAGCTGGGCCCCGTGGCTGTCTCTAAAGAGGGTGATCTCGTCCATGCAGCAGGCAGGGCCACAGATGTCCCACGGCCAAAGGCGGGCAGGGGAGGCCGAGGGCGTCCCCGGGAGGGAGGGGTTTCTCCTGGAAAGCCCGTGCCAGGGACCGCCGCTGCCGGGGAAAGAAACTGTGTCTTAGGAAGATGCCAGGTGTGGCTGTCGGCTTGGGAGACAAAGCAGACAGAGTCTTCAGGGATAAACAAGGCTGTGTGTGTTCACCGTGAGGACCTTCCCGTGGGCGCCTGAATGTTAAATTTTGGACATTTCAATCTATTTAAATATTTCAAGATCCTTGGTGCAAGATTAGTTTCTAAAATCACTTAGAAGTGCCCAGGTGTTTGGTTTTTCACCTGCTCTAATGGTGGATCCTTGGTCTAAATTAACCTTGAGGGTCCGAGTCAGGGTCAGAGCTGACCGTCTCGGGGTCCAGCCTGCAGCCGAGGGATCCTCTCAGCTGATTCTGGGCTTGACTCTGGCCTCCCTGATCGTGGACCTCTGACCTGGGAGGAATCTCAGCCCCCATGAGAGCTGCTGTAGCTCTGGATGTGGCGACTCTTTGCAGGTGGAAGGGGGGTAAGGGGAGGGGACAGAGCCAGCAGGCGGCTGCCAGTTTAGGGGACACAGAGCTGCCCCTGGTGACTGCTACTCTCAACTCAGTGCAGAACACAGCCCCACAGCAGCTGTGAGCGCTGCGCTGGGCAGAGATGGATTCTACTGGGGTGTCCTGGCAGAGTTGGGGAGCAGTCCAGAGAGGGGTGAACTGTGGTGGGAGAGAGAGGGAGCGGGAAGAACCACCCCAGCCTAAAGGCTCAGCCTGGGCGGGAGGAGGCTGGGAGACCAGAGGGCATACCTGCTCCTGGGGTGGGAGGACACAGGGGTGGGAGTTTGGGGGAGGGATTAGACCTGTATCCCAACCCTCTCTCTGCCTAGCCTGGCCAGCCTGTCCCCCTCCCCCAGCCCCGGTGACCAACCTGCGGCCTCTCTCCTGGGCGGACCCACAGCCACTCCAGCAGCCAGGCCGCTGGAAGGAAGGTGAAAATCGGGGCTCACCCCTCTTATCCTCTCTTCCCTGCACATTCTCTTGCCGCACGCACTGCTCCTGGGGTGCTGGTGTAGGGGAGGACTTTGGATGGGGTGCGGGGGTGTCCGGCATGGGCTGCTGAACCCCTGTCCTAGACCTGCTGGAGCTGATGATGCTGAAAAACATGCAGATGCACCAACTGGTGGCCGCAAAGCTCACCCCGGGCCGGCGCCCTGCTGCCCTCGGGTGCGTGTCTGGGCACAGGGCTGGGGACCCTGCGGGGGAAACAGGACGAGAATAGAGGAGCGGGCCAGCCCCACCTCCCTGCTCTGTGACGCCTGTTATATGTCATCCCTGTGAGCTTTAATGGGGGTCCCCAATTCCGACCACCCAGGACTTCTCTCCAAGGAGGTTTCCTACTGGACTATGGGCGTCAGGCCGGCGGGTGCATGGTGCCCGGGTGTCCGCGGGTCCTGACTCTTACTAAGGCGACATGAGAATGAGCAACGAGTAAGATTCTAGGCAGCGGGGCTGTGATTGGCATGTGAGGGTAACAGGGGAGCACAGAGTGTCTCTGCCCTGCCAACCAGCATGTGTCCCCCCACATGCCCCAGGGATGTTGGTGCCCCCAGCTGCTCAGCATAGGGGTACAGCATATCCCAGGGCCAGGGCCCTAGAGGAGGCGGGAGAAAATTCCAGGCCCAGCAGGTCCCCTCCTTGTCCCTGACCGTTACCGAGCACAGGGCTAAGTCCAGGTATCTGTATTCAGACTAGAAAAGTGGGGTCCCTGATCTATTGCTTGTCGCTGTCATTCAACAGAGCTGGACCACCACCCCGGGGAGCCATGCTGAGGTCAGTGCCCAAGGGACGCTGTGACTGGTAGGGCCAGCGCAGGGCCGTCCAGGCAGCCTGCACCCTGTAGGTGCCCGTCTGT
>NW_004567139.1:1086475-1092354 GCF_000260355.1 Condylura cristata
GGCCTGGACACTGTACGGCCAACTGGGGGGATGAAACTGGGGTCTGTCGCCTTCCTCTGCAGAAATTCAACCAAGTTTCAAATATTAAACAGTTGGGGGGTTTCCCTGTGGCCGAGGGGTTATGGATCGGCACTGTCACCCCTATGGCCTGAGTTTGTTTCCCAGCCAGGGAGATGACCCACAGGGCGAGAGACCCCTCTTGCCTCCCTCTGCTCCCCTCAACAGTGTATTTCAGTACATCTGCCTGTTCTGCTCCCCATTCAGCCTCTGGTGAATCCTCTCACCCCGCACTTCTGGTCAGTACCCCAGTGTTCTATGCAAAAGTTAAAGAAAAAAATAAGCAGTGGGTGATCACGATGGGAGAGGCTTAGAGCGTGTTGGAACTGAGCCATGAGCTGTTAGGGCCTGGATGACACCCCAGTTTCCCTTGAACTGGGATACACTGGATCATCACCCCAGGATTACATGTGGGCTTTAGAACTCTTCAGTCATGTGAGCTGCTGATTTGGGAAGTGGAGGCGGAGACCCAAGTGCCACCCTCGTGGCCTTCCCGGAGGGTCTCTGTGCTCGTGGCAGGGGTGGGAGTGGGGCCACTCATGTCTGGGGGCCTCAGGAAAGTAAGGCAGTGGTGATCCTCAATCTCCCCACAATGTGAAGGGGGTGCCAGAGTGTGCAGACCTCAGGAGGAATGGGGTGCTCTGGCCTGGGGCCGCTCTGCTGGCCGGGCACTGTGCCCAGCGTGGGGCAGGGCCCTCAGGTCCTGTAGACCTTGCTTGGATTGTCGTCCTTGGCGAGATGAAAAACGGGTGCCAGCAGGCTCAGTGGGGCCAGTGAGGAGAAGGAGCAGATTCTGGGGCTCTCTGGTCACCCCAGAGCCCGGGGTGAGGGCCCCGAGGGCATGCCCAGCGATGGGAGTCAGGCCACTCACAGAACACGTGGACCCTGGCTGACATGAAATTCTGCTGCCCGGAGCAGGTGAAGTAGCAGATGACGACCGTGTCCTCAGAGGCGTCGGACACCGAGTACTGTATCCACCCAGGCTGCTCGTCCAGCAGAGTCTTATTGAGGCTGGTCTCCAGGCCTCCGACCTCGGGCTGGGCACAGCTGGTACTGCAGGTGATCACCAAGGACCCTCGGGGCTCCAAGGCCAGGTTCTCTGGGTATATGTGAACCTCAAACATCTCCTCAGTTCCTGAAGGCAGAAACCTTGGGTAGTGACTCCCCACTGGTGTTGACCCAAGAAGAAAGACCAGAGCTCCCTCACCTCCTCTCCCATAGCTGAGGCCTTATCTATTTTCTATGGAACCCCCCAATACTGTCTGCCTGCCCTGGCTGTTCTTGCCCAGCCCACCTGATCAGTCACCTCTAGGCTACTGTTCCCAAGGAGAGGCTCCAGCTCCTCCCTCCTGTCCCAGCCAAAGGTCGGCACAAGCCTCTCTGGGATGGGGGAAGACCTTGTGTACTCTGGGCCCCTGGCCTGGGTTCAACCCTCCGTCCCTCAGACATGGGCTAGGCCTGTCCTGGCCTCCACCAAGGAGACCAAGCTCTGCCCTGCAGCATTTCCCTCCATCAGAAGGGGAACATGACAATCAAGGTAAATAGCAGACCTCTGGGGTGGGGGCAGGAATGCCCTGAAAGGAAGTGGGGCCTGAGGGGGGACTGCTTAGTACTGGCCTCACTGAGATGCAACATCTCAGCACAGGTGACACTGTGGCCCCCCGGGGGCTGTTACAGGAGCGGCCCTGCCCGCCCCAAGTCCCTGGGGGCTTTGTGCCACCCAGCAAGGAGGAGACGCACCAGTCACAGCAGAGCTCTCCGCAGCGGGGTCGGGCGTGGGGCCTGTAGGGGTCCCTGCACCTGGAGAAGGATAAGGCGGGTGGGCGCAGGTCAGGGTGGGGAGCAGGTCAGGACTCAGCCGCAGGGGACCTGCTGCTCAGTCCTGTTTCCTCCCCCTGGTTGTTTTGGAATTTCTAGAAGGCGCCCTGGTCTGTGTCTTCCCTCACTTCCGAGCAGTCCTTGATGTGTAAGGTCAGGAAGCTCCCGGCTCACCTCCCCGCTGCCGTCGCCAGAGGTCCTGGGGCTCACGCCAGCCTGGCTGCGCCACGTGACCCCCCCCAATCCCCCCCAAATCACAGGCTGCGGCCAGTGCTGGGAGAGGCCTGCAGGCTGTCCCGGACAACGTGGCGCCAGGCTCCTGACCCCTGGCAGGGTCACTTCTGCCTTGATTTTGGCCAAGGGTCATCTCTGTGCCCTGCTGTGTCCTCGGCCACTTCTGCAGACAGCAGGGCTTGCTCAGAGCTGTCACCTCCCGGGCCCCCACCCAGTCCCCCATTCAGCCACCACAACCAGCCACATGGAGCCGTGGGGTCTGCCGACTTGGGAGCCAAAAGGCCAGACTCCCCCCATGGCCCCAGGGTCACCGGGAAGCCTCCTGCCCCCGTAGCAGGACAGCACTGGTCAAAGCCCCAGTGGCTTGGGGTCGGCCCCGCCCACCGGAAGCCAGTGGAGCGGGCAGCCCACTGTCCTACGGGCATGTGATTCAGGAACCCCGGGCACTGGCTCACCTGGGTGGCAGAACAGGGCGAGAAGAGTCGCGGACAGTCTCCAGCTCAGGGGGCACATCTCGGGGTCCAGGACTCGGGGAACAGCTGAGGGCGGCCAGGGGGAGGTGGAGGAAGCAAAGTAGGTAAAAGTGTCCTTAGCCTGACAAGAAGAAGTCACAAAAATCAGCGTTTCTTTATGGCATTTATGTGGGTCACTTGGGCACATTTCCTTTAAATCAGGTTCAGGTCAGTAAGTCCACCAATGCTGCTGCTTGTTTAGTAACTCAGAGGCCCTGGACTATGCAGTGAGGAGAGAGGAGAAAAAAATTAGAGGCCCGAGGATGGAAACAATAGCCAAATCCTCTGTATTTGCATGTGATGTGACCGTAGATAGAAAATCCAAAGAATCAGCCAACAAGTGATTCAAAATAATAATCAGGCAGCTGGCTATAAGGCTGATAGCCCCAATTAAGTTGTCTTTGTGTCTATCAGTAAATATAACATTATAATGAGTAAAGATTCCAATTATGACAGTAAATAAGTGATAATGCTAGCAAAACATGTATAAGGCCTATGGTAAGAAAATAATAAAGCTCTACTGGAGAGAAATGCAAATCAAAACCCCAGTGAGTGTTTGCTTTGGCAGCACATATCCTAAAATTGGAACGATACAGAGTACATTAGCATGGCCCCCAAATAAGGATGACACACAAATTTGTGAAGCATTCCATATTTTCAGAAATACAAGAAGACAGCATGAAAAGGAAAGACATCCCCTGCTCATGTATTGGGAGAATTAACATCATCAAAATGGCCATCCTACCAAAAGCAATATACAGATTTATTGCTATTCCAGTAAAAGTCTCAATGACATTTTTCAAAGAAATAGAACATATATCGATGAGATTCATATGGAACCACAAAAGACATTGAATAGCCAAAGCTCTCGGGACTAAAAAGAAAGAGAATGGAAGCACTACAATCCCAAACATCAAGCTATACTACAAAGCCATAATAATCAAAACTGCATGGTTCTGGAACAAGAACAGAAACACAGACCAGTGGATTCAAACAGAAAACCTAGATATAAACCCACAGCTTTATGGGCAGCTAATCTTTGACAAAGGAGTGAAGAAGATACAATGGAACAAATAAACTTTATTCAACAAATGGTGCTGGGAAAACTGGGAAGCTACATGCAAAAAAATGAAACAAGATCACTACCTCACACAATACACAAAAAGCAACTCAAAGTGGATGAAAGACCTAGACCTAAGAATGGAAACCATAAAATAACTGGAAGCAAAGATGGGCCAAACACTACATGACATACACTTCAGTAACATCTTTGAAGATACAGCACCCAATGCAAGGATAGTGAAGGAAAGGACAAACAGATGGGACTAATACATCTTTTGCTTCTGTATAGCAAAAGAGATAAGCAGACATCCCACTGATTGGGAAAATAATCTCACACAAAACTAGCGATAAAGGAGTGATCACAAAGATATACAAAGAACTGATGAAACTCAAAAAAATGAACAAACTCCATCAAAAAATGGGCAGAAGAGCTAAAAAGAGGAAATGCAGATGGCCAGCCAACAAGCATATGAAAAATGTTCAACATCACTTATAATAAAGGAGATGCAAATTAAAACCACAGTGAGAAACCGCCTCACCCCAGTGAGAATGGCACATCTTCAAACAACCAGCAACAACAAATGTTGGTGAGGATGTGGAGAAAAAGGAACTCTCCTGCACTGCTGGTGGGAATGCAAACTGGTACAACCACTTGGAAAACTGTTGGGAGGTTCCTCAAACTGCTAAACATGGAGCTGCCCTACGACCCAGCAATCCCACTCCTAGGTATCCACCCAAAAGACACAAAAACACTGATTCAAAAAGATACCTGCACCCTCATGTTTATTGCTTTATAGTTGGAAAGACATGAAAACAATCCAAAAGTAGATGACTGGATTAAAAAGATGTGGTACATTTGGTGATGGGAAACCTGCGGGGATTACAATCGAGATGGGGAAAAAAAAAATGTGCAAAATGATGTAAAAATAAACTTTGTAATAAAAAAATGTTTATAGCTTAAAAAAAAAGATGTGGTACATATATACAATGGAATATTACTCAGCAACCAAAAAAATAAACACATGTCTTTTGCAGCAACATGGATGGAGCTGGAGAAGATCATGCTTAGTGAGATAAGCCAGAAAGAAAAGGAAAAATACAGGATGGTTTCACTCATAGCAGGAGTATAACAGACCAGGCCCGAAAATAATAATGATGATGATGAATGGCTATATACCAGAGACATTTTACGGGGGGTGGAGTGGGGAATGGGATCAAAAACAGCGGGGGGAAGGAAATGCACTGGACTATGGTGATGGCACGTGGGTGATTTGGTGAGGGGAAGCCCACGAGGATTACAACTGAGATGGAAAAAGGCACAAAATGATGTAAAAATAAACTATTACTTTATTTTTTTTAAATGGAGTATGAAACAAATCAAGAGAAAAAGCAAAAGCAATTTTACATGAAATAGTAAGAATATCATCTTGGTGAACTGAGGATGTGACTCATTTTAGGTTCTTATAAAGATATCAATAAATAAGTTTAAACAACATATTAATAACTACACAGGAGTTATTTTTAGCTACTTTTTATAATATTAAGAAAAATAAGTTTGAATATGTTTCTTCCCTTTTTTCAGATTGTTCTGGTTTGTCTATTAAATTACTTAGTCAGCATTACATGATCTGAAAACTATAACAACTTTCAACTCAAATAATTCTTATTTGTAAGAGATGTTTGTGTACAAGGAGTATAGATACATCATGTCTGGACCAATCTGTATATTTTCAAACTAATGTGCCTGTTCATGGAAAATTTTGAACTGCCAAGCACAAATAACACTGTAGAAAATTACCTACCTGTGGTAAACAAAATTTATCCAAAGTGACTAGACGACGCCCCCCAATCCCAATCAAAAGTCAATGTTACTCATCTTCAAAAAAAACAAAACAGAGCGATGTCAGTCACCCCTTTGGGAAGGGCCCGTGTCAGAGTCTGGGGAAAGCACATGCCAGTGAGGCACAGAGAAGCAAGCCGGGACCTGCTCAGGGCGCCTCTCACGCAGCCTGGGAAACAGAAGGCAGCGGCTCACAGACCCGGGCTCCCGGGGGCCACGGGTTAAAGGCAGCACTGGGCGGGTAAAGCCGCTGCAGCATGAGTTCACCCCCACCCTGGGGGTGACACCCCCTCTGCTCCCTCACCAGTGTACTTTATCGTACTTTATCAGTCGGCCTGTTCTGCTCCCCACTCTGT
>NW_004567139.1:1093614-1095835 GCF_000260355.1 Condylura cristata
GAGTCCCCAGGAGAAGCGGCGCCATGCCCCGGTCACCGGATGACAGGGCGGAAGAGGGCGGCAGAGCGGGAAACAGCTCAGGGCCCGCGCAGGCGGCGCTTCCGGGCCCGCGCAGGCGGCCAGGAGCCTGCCCACCTGCCTCAGGGACGCCGAGGCCGGAGAGCCAGGGGCCGCTCCTCACGGAGGCAGCCTGGACGCCGTCCCAGCCCTCCCGGCTGCCCTCGGGACGCGGGGCCTCACTGCCCATGACTGACCGGGAGGAGGTGGGGTCCAGGCACCCCGAGGCGGGAACCAGGACGAGGGGCGCTGGCGCCCCCATGGCCAGTCTGCGGCTGCGCTCAGGCGTGTCCCCACTGGCCGTCACATGAGCCCCGGGCAGGCGCCCACCCTCAGCTCCCTTTGGGTTGGTGGAAAACACACTCCACACACCACCGACCAATACGCCATTTTTAGCGACAGCTCGTGGTGCTGAACACACTCCCCCTGGCCGCCCCTCCTGCCCCTCCAGAAGTTCTGTGTCTCCCCAACTAAAGCTCCATCACTTTCAACAGACCCCCGCCCCCACCTCCCCACCCAGGCCACAGTTTCACTGTCTGTTTGTCTCCACCAGAGACCTTGCAGGAGTGGGGCCCCGGGACGTGGCCCCTGAAACCTGCTGGCTCTGCCCTGAGCCGTGTCCCCCGACAGAGCTGGGCCCTACCTGCCCACCACGTGGCTCCCCCATTCCACACCCCGGTCATGACTGGGAAAAAGTGACCAGCAACTACGGGCGTCTCGGACTTTCCGTCCACAACTCTTGGGGGTACATACCCAGACGTCGAGGTGCTGGATCAGTGGCAGTTCGATGCTCAATTTTGGGGGGTGGCTGCCATTCTAGGTCTTCTCACTTCTGCGTCTGCATGGGGGAAGCCTGGATGAGTGGGGCCGTGCAGGAGGGGCCCCCGCCCCACTCAGCCCACCCAGCAGTAGCCAGTTCACATCACAGGGCCGGGACCTCCGATGTAACACCCCACCGCACAGACCTTCTATCTGCCACCGCGATCCTTCTTATATCTGCCACTCCTGGTAAGTAAACAAACGCCAGAATCATCTAGGGAAGTGACTGAGCACAGACAAGAAAGTCTGAAAGTGGTTAAGGGTGGGTGCGGGGCAGCTGGCTGGGCCCCCACAAGCTCTCTTGACCCCACAAGAGAGCCCAAGCCCAGACCATTCCCCCAACCCAGCAAGGTCGTTACATCCCCTCAGGGACCAGAGGAGAGTAAAAGCCACATAGGCTGAATGTTTGCTGGGCTCAGGACTCTTTCTTGGTGCTTTTGTGCCTCAGTTTCTTCAGCTATGTTCTTTCTGGAACCTTCTATCTGACCCTGGACAAGGCCAAACCACATAGAACATGGATGTTGAGGTCCTGTGTGCCATTGAGGCTCTGAGGACATCTGCTGTGGACACATACTGGCGGGCGTGTCCATCAGAAATACCCAGGGTGTGTCTGACTCGCTTTCTGTTGAGGGGATCCCCTTCTCCCTCCAGGTTACACAAGCTTTCTGGGGAGCTTCCATCCTCCTACTTGACCTCACCTCCCTGGCCAAAGGCTGCCCCGAGGCTGGTGTTACAGAACCACCTCAGGCCTCTCCTGACACGAGCATGTGTGCATGCATGTGTGTGTGTGTGTGTGTGTGTGTGTGTGTGTGTGTGTGGGCATGTGTCAGCACAGGGCTCTGGGGGTGCAGGCCCCGGGGGTGCGGCTGCAGGCTCAGTGGTCAGAGGTGGTGGCAGCGTCCCCTGAGGCCGCCAGGGCCCGCTGCCTCAGGTTTCCTCACTGACCTAACCCCCCAGGAGCCTCAGGTTGTGGGCTGTGAGCTGTGAGCTGTGAGCACCTGGTTGGGGAGAGAGGGGCCGCGCCTTCCTGCTGGCTGAGCCAGGGCTCCTGGGGACTCATCCTGCTTTTCTGGGGGCACAGTGAGGCCGGGCTCAGGCGGTGGGCTGTACTCTGGGTCTGCAGGACACCGGGCACATTAGAGTTTCAGCACGTCTCAAACACTGCAGACCCGACTGGGGCTCACACCCATGTTCACGTCTACGCGTCTGTGTGGATCCTTGGTGGAGCTGTGGCCGGAAGGCCCCTCACAGAGCGGGGTCCAGACGGCTCCACGGTGCAGGAGTCCGGCCCCCCACAACCGTCCAGGTAGAGCCCGTGTGCCTGCGTTAGAGGCGCCCACACACC
>NW_004567139.1:1096520-1128598 GCF_000260355.1 Condylura cristata
GCAGGCACGAGGCAGCAAGAGCTGAGCCCAGAATAGTCCAGGCCGTTGGGGCCCCACATCTGAGCCCTGAGGCCTCTGCTACTCTGAGGCCCTGGAAGGCTCTGGGTGTGCAAGTGTAACCGTGTCTGCAACACGGGGGAGAGCCTGGACGCAGGGAGCACTCAGCAGAGCTCATGGTGGTCGTGACTATCCTGCCCCATCTCCTATGGAGCCACTTGCAGAGTGGATTGGAGGAGCCATAGCAGATAGGCCAGGCCAGCAGGAGGTTCTGCGGGCTTAGGGAGCAGGGGAGTTGGGGTGGCCAGGGAGGCCCGGCGCGGCTGCACACGTGCGCCACCTGGTGGCCAGTGGGGGCATGAGTCCTGTGCCTAAGCCACCTTCCCTGCAGAGGTGCGTCACACTCCTTTCATTTGATTATGTGTGTGTGTGTGTGTGTGTGTGTGCAGTATGTATTTAATCATTATTCATTTTGTATATATTTTCTCCTTGGTTGTAATCCCTGTGGATTTCCCACGCCCAACCCACCTATGTGCCATCACTACAGTCCCGTGCACCCTTCCCGTCTTCCCGCCCAGTTTTGATCCTATTCCCCTCTCCTCCCGCTTTAGAACCTCTCTGGCTTATAGTTGTTTGTTGATTTTCGTTTTTTACTTTACTTTACTTTTTTTTTCTGATCCCTTATACTCCTGCTATGATGAAACCACTCAGTATTTTTGTTTGTCTTTCAGCCTTTTCAAAGGAGCACATTGTTGCCCTGAACAAGTCAGGTTCCATTGGTAAGAGGGGAGCCTGCAGGTGGAGTGGGTAACTGGAGGTGCCTTCTACACCACTGTAGAAGCATTTGTCATCTCTTGTCAATAGCATACGCAGTTATTCCTTTAACCACCCGGCCTATTCCACACCTTCAATAGTAACATGCTGTGGGACTAGTACATATATCAGAATAAAAATTTCAAGAACAGATCCAAATATTTGATGCAATTTAATCATGTGATGAAGGTAACGTCTTCAATTAAATGAGTTAAAGTCATGAGCCATTCCATAAGTTATATACATGTATATGTACAATACACACACATATATAATTCATGGAATTATATATATATATATTTATGTTATAAATACACACACACACATATATAATTTCTCCCCATATAGGTGGAAAAATATGGCCACCCTTTCTCCATCTCTTGAATTTGGGCACCCCAGAAATCTGTGTTGATCAACAGAAATGCTGTTGACAAGTTCCAGAGTCTATGACTCAAAAGACCTTGAACTTGAGTTTTTCTCGAACCAAAAGAAACACCCAGCGGGCCCACAGAATAGTGAGGGGACAGCAGCTGCTGGGGGTTGTTGAAGCCTGGGCACTCCTGTTGCTGAGATCTGGGTGCGGCCCCAATCACTGGACCCAACTAGCTCAGCCTGCGGGGAGACTTGCAGCTGGGTGAGAGTGCGGAACAGCTAACGGCCAGGCACGGCGTGAATGCCCACTGCCAGGCCACTGACACTGTGGACAGAGGTGAACCAGGCGTCTGTTTAACCGAAAACAGCACTTCAATGCTGACATGGAAAGGTGTTCAGAGAACATTTTTAAGATGTATATGAGAATGTTCATGACCATGTGCAGCTTCAGCTGTCCACCAACAGGTAAATACACCTGTTCACACAGTGAAACAGAACCACCCAGGCCACGCAACACGGGAGCACACCTCCCGCGCCCCACCCCGTGCCCCCACGCCGCCAATGTCTTAACAACCCTCTTTTTGAGTCCTTTTCTGTCTTCCAAGTAAGTGCCTTAGGGAAATCTCTCCCTGGTGTTGGGGCTTCTTTCCTGTATAGGGGGATTCTGGGCTGCCACCCACTGGGTGGGGTGTGAGTGCCCAAGACCACACCAGACTACTCTATGGGGGCAGGAGTGGGGGGGGTAGGCTCAAGACCTGGGTGCCCCCCCACCTACAGTTCCTGCTTTACCTGGAAATACACCCCCCAACCCAGTTGGTTCCTTAATGCCCAGCTACATGTCAACTCCATTTCTTCTCTCATTTCTAGCTTGGGGGTTGTGTGCCGTGTGAGCTCAGTCTGCCATCTTGAAGTTCTTGGAGTCATGGAGGAAAAGCTCAGTCAGTCAGCACACTGGGATTTCTCCGAGGCCACTGTTGCTGGCTGTGTTCCCCAGGGGTTGGGGGCACCCCTTCTGCCTCACAGTGGGTCACCCCGGCCCTCCTCTGGGCCCAGTCAGAAGGCCAGAAACCGACTGGGCCTTGCTCCGCCCACCTGGCCAGCCCGTTGGGATGCTGTGCCTCTGGGCACGAGTCACTCGGGCAGCTTCCTGGGGAGCCCCATCCCACCCACATGCGCCTCTGTTTCCAGTCAGCCACCGCCCTCCCATTTCCTATGATTCACACCTGGTCCGGAGTCTTTTCCAATTCCCGGAACTATCCCAGGGTGGGGAGGGCTCAGTCATCAAGCTTATTTGGGCAAGTCTAACCTCTGACCCAAGGAGGAATTTGTTCCCAGTCTGTGGGGGACCCTCCCCTCTGGGGCGCCTCCAGGGACCTGGCACCCACGGGCCAGAATGCTGCCGGGCAGCTCCAGCTCCTGGCCCTGCACCTCATTCCAGCGTAATCCTCTGGAGCAAGACGGCAAGGCCGGCTCCGGACATGTGGCTGGTGTCTGAGGACCCCCCTAGCTGCTGGGCGCTCAGGCCCGGCCCTGCACAGGCCTGCCCCATCACCAGCACCAAGACGGGGCGTCCCGCCCTCTCTGGGCTGGGGCTCAGCTTCCCACTCTCTTCTGGAATGGACCGAGTCAAGAACCATGTTGGTGACCTTTGCATCCTTCTGGCAGCGGGAACAGCCACTCCCGCACCTCCCTGCAATCTGAGCCTGTCTGAGGAGTCTGCGAAGCCGGAAGGCAGATTCGAGGGGGCGTGGGGGTGGTGGCAGTGGGGAGCAGGGCAGAATACTTGGGGGCTCACCCGCCAGCCCTCTCAGGCCGAGTTTCCTCACCACTCAGCACTACTGCTACTTCTGAAACTGCCCCCCAACATTCAGCTCGTTTTCCTGAGGCGCTATGTTGCATCCGGCCCTGCTCCTCAGCCCACAGCCTGCTGGCCCGTGAGTGAATTCATGACCTGCTTTTTGCCAAAGGGTCTGGGTCAGTCTCTTGCTAAACAGGTGGAACATTTTCATCTTGAGGGACGTACTGGTGTGCAGAGAGCGGTCAGGGCACGGAGCCCAGCTGATGGGCAGGCAGGCAGGTGGTTCCACGACCCCGAAGCTAAGGCCAGGGCAGCACAGATGCCACGGAGGGGTAGAAACAGCCCAAACGCCTGTGTCCACCGATGGGCCAGTGGATATATCACAGCAACACTCCAGAGAAGCCTCCTCCTTCGGCCCAACACAACTCTGCCTGCAAAGCGGCAAAGTGCTGCCTCGGCCTGGCTGGGGCCGCACCAGCGTCCCCAGCTCTCCGCCCTCCCTCCCGGGGACTCAGCTGCTCAGTTCTCAGGGGCAGCCGAGGCTGCACCACGACAGGAGGCCATGAATGGGGGCCAGCAGCTTCGGGGGGCTCTGTGTCGGAGGCCCAGTGCTGCGGAGGGAGGGTGAGTCCATGGTCCTCGGGGACACGCCTGGAGCACTTGGAGGCCAGGGGACGGGGCGGTGGCGGGCGCGGCGGGAAAAGGGCCCGATGCAGAGCCTGGTTGGCTGTCTCGGGGCTCGTGAGCCCTTTGACTTCCTCCCAGAGCTCCTTCCTGGTGAGAAAGTGGGGTCTCCATTCACCAGAATGGGGGCGCAGGGGAGGAGCAGGCACATGACGGAGCCCTAAAGCCCAGCCAGACGGGCTGCCTGGCTCATCCCTGGCGTGAGGGAGGCACGTGAGGGAGGTGGGCTTCTTGTTATTTTCTTTGTGTAGAAGAACTGGGGTGTAGACCAGAGGTGAGAGGAGTCACCAGAGACTGAGTGGGGAGCAGAGCAGGCAGATCCCTGAAATACGCTGCTGAGGGGAGCAGTGGCGAGACAGAGAGGTCTGCTGAGTCCTGTGGGTCACTTCCTGGCCAGGGATCGAACTCATGCCACAGCGGTGACAGCCTGAGACTTAGCCTCTAGGCCACCGGGGCATCTCCCACTGTGGGATTCTTGGGCCGCTACCCTGCCCCAAACTGCTGGAGCCCAGATCTCACCTGTCTCGCCCTGGCCTCCCTTCCTGGAATTCAGCCTTAGTAAGACTTCGGGGATGTCCTGCAGTGTCCTGAAGAACTTTTTCTCACAAATACACACCAAGGAAGATGTCCCAGCCCCTGCCAGCCACCTCACCGCTCCCCCACGCCCACCCCACCGAGCCGGCTCTCACCCTCGCCGGCCAGACCCTGACCAGGAGACAGCCGAGGGTGGTCGTCCCATCTTTCGAGGGAGAAACTGGCCTCCAAATCTGAAACTATCTTTATTTGTAGTTGGCTCAACAGCAAGACGCCATCATCAACCAGCAGAATTACAAAACTGTACAGGAGGTACAAAAATAGGCCCTTTAACTTAATCACCCTCACATCATCGGGCTTTAAAAATACACATAAAAATTGTACAATCTGGCAGGTTATAAAATATAAAGCTAAAAAGAGGATTTTAGGTTCCACAGAGGATTGTATCACACAATCAACACATCCCCATTAAACAATTAACCGTCCACAGAAAAGACACAATGGCACAGAATTTTTTTTTTTAAAATCACTTAAAAATGAACGTTTTTACCCCGACCAAATGATTTGCCCTCTGGCGACACAGTGTGGCTGAGAGGCGTCCAGCCTGTGGGGGGACACGGTATTTTTCCAGTTTTGAAATGGTCAGGGGTGTTGTCCGAAATAAATCGGAGGTGCTTTAAGCGAGTGCAATTGTAACTGGATACACTTCGGAGTAGAAATTAAATAAATATAAATAGGTTCAATAAATAGGTTGTTGCAAAAAGAACACTACGTAAGGTTTGCTTGTGAGAATGCAGCAGAGTTGACCCATAATGCTTTCTAGGTAAGGGGGGCCCTGCCCCATCACAGCTTTCGGGACATGAGAAGGAAAACATTACCCGCACCACTCCCGGAGCGGGGGTCGCGGGGGACCTCGGCCCAGGGGCTGGTGAGGCTGCCCCAGACCTGCTCCCTGTGGTTCTGGGTGGAAAAGACCTAAGTGCAGACAGCGAAGAAGCCAGGGGTATGTGGTGAAGGAACGGGTGCGGCAGAGTAGGCACTGCTTGAAGGTGAAGATCTGCCCTGGGAGGCGGCATCTGGGCTCACCTGTCTGGAAATTCTGGCCTTCCTCCAGGGAAAGCCGATGCCAGGCCATCACCAAGGAGAGCGAGCAAGCGGGCAAGGAAATACAGAGATGAGAAGCCGGTGAGCAGAGACGGCTCCAGGCAGGCAGGCTGCTCTCCCCCGCTGCTCACACTCAGGACCTCACACTTCAGCCCCTAGATGTAGTGGTGACTTTGGCCAAATAATACCAGTGCTCCCCCAAAGTGCAACGCTGAGCCCTACTGACCAGAGGCGCTCTCTAAAACCAAAGTTACAAAGACTCGAGACAACCAGAGAAAACTCTGGCACTGGTGCCAAAGACAGATGCAACACGAGGTTTCACGAAATGAGTGAGCTTGGCATCTCTGAGAGGCGACGGAATTCTACCTTCACAACGACGACCACGAGCCCCTGGCAGGGGGAAGGCGCCACAGGGGGCCCTTGGCCCAGACTGAAGATCAAAGGGCCCAGGGGAGATGCCGGCACTGGCCAGACGCCCGCCCGGCCCTGCAGACAGGGAGGTGCAGGCCGGGGCACCCCGCGAGTCGGCAAAGCACCCGCTTTAAGACCGGAGAGGGCCGGCGCCCTGCCCGCCAGGGTCTCCTGCCGCGCGGAGATGCCCGGTTTACTCTCTCCACGCGCTCCCGGGAGCAGCCCGGCCCGTCTGGGTCACGGCTGTCCCAGCCCCGAGCATCTTGCTTTGGCTCAAATGCGAGGTGCCCCAACAAAACACAGCTTTAAAAGGATGAACGCGTGTGCGAAAGGCCGGCGGTCGGAAACGAGTATTAGAGGCATTTTTAAGAGGTCCAGAGGCAAGTGGGTCTAACGGGGAGGTGACACCAAACTGGGGAGCTGCTCACGCCCTGGCTGCGGGCCGGAGAGACGGTCAGTAGTGACAACGGGCGAGGCAGAGCCCTGGGCGGCGCAGGGGCGGGCGGCCCTGGAAGCCCCTCCCCGGGGGCCCCATCTCGGGCTCCCCCCAGACCGGGCCCGGCCCCCGCCCCCGTAGGCCAGCGCTGGGCCTTGCAGAGGGCGGGGCGGGACCATCGCCGTGCGCTGACCAGCGAGCAGGCGGCAGATCTCGCGGTGCCTGCGGGCTGCCAGGGCGCGGCTCGGCTGAGGTAACTGGTGAGGCGTAGGCCCGGGCTGAGGTGAAGCTGAGGTCTCCAAAGGCAGACGAGGGCGTGTGGTAAGCGTCCTACCCCGGCGCGCCAGGGAACCCTCACAAGAAGCCAGGGTGGCGTCTGCCGCCGGGAGACTCCAGTCGGGCGCGGCGTGGGTCCGCCAGGGCAGGACCGCGCCGAGCCGCCCACTGCGTGGGCAAGGTGGCCGCTCCCTGATGGCCGCCACTGAGGCGAGGCAGGGAGCTCAGAGTTAAATAGTGTGCTCTACAACTTCAGGGGGAGAAAAACCATCTGGCCTCACCGCACGAGAGACTGTTACTCTCAATCGCCGCTGCATCGAGAGCTGCTATGCTTTGCTGGTCGCACTAGAGAATGTTCTAGATCCGACCACGTTTTCTGGAGGGGTGAGTTTTTGGTATCACAAGAGAGCAGGTGGGTTGCGTTCCTCTTCACCAGTCAGCTGCAAGTCAAGCTCGGCTTACTCACACTAACGCAGCACTCTAAGGTGTGATCGAAGTGGGAAGTTATTAAAATCTAAGAAAAACCTAAGAGGCTGCCACCAGGCGCGCAGCGACCAGGCTCGGCTCCCGGGCTCAGGGGCTGCTCCCAGGGATGGAGGGGCCTCCCGGCCAACCCCCGCCCAGACTCTCCCCGGGTGGCCAGGAGCACCCCATTCGGCCCCCGCTCCGGTCCTGAGGGCCTGCCCTTGCTGGGTCTTAGCTGCTCTCCCGACAGCCAGGGAGCTCCTGACCTTACGCCTAGAAATGCTCCTGGATATCCCCCAATGGCCGGCAAAGGCCCGGGCACTGGGCCGCAGCTGCCCAGGACAGTGCGTCCTCTTCCTTCCTACCAGCGCTGCAGACCCAGGCGCCTTCTAGTGGGGGCTCTGGGCCCCGGGGACGCGCGGGTACAGTGACCTGGGACTCTGCCTCCACGCGCCCCCCTCTGCTCCGCAGGTCACCTCCCCCTCGGCGCCGGCCTCCAGGCACCCTTCTCGCCGAGGCTGCGCTGAGGTCAGTGGTGCCCATTCCGCACACAGGCCACTTAGGGTCTCGCTCTCCTGCTCAAAGGCCGACATCAAGCAGAAGGGCAGAAAGAAACTAAGTCTGAGGCAAGTGCGTCCAGAAGGCGGGGTGCCCCTTTCGCAGCCCCCACGATGGGCCCTCCTTTGCAGAGTCCCCCGGCTGGAAAGCTTGACACCAGCCTCTCCCCGGCTCCCTGCGGGTCAGGAGGGGTCACCCCCTCCATGTCCCGGTCAGCACCAGCCTCTGCTGGCAGCAGCGCGGGCAGCTCAAGGCACTTGCTCGGGAGCCGAGTCTCCCCGCCAGGCCGGGAGGGTCAGGCTGTGCTGGTCGACGACCAGGCCTTCAGGCTCGCTGGGGCCACCGGCCCAGAGGCCGCCGGGCTCAGAGGGCGTCTGGCGCCACTGGGGGCTGGAGCTCCGGAGGCTCGTGGCAGTAGTAGGGCTGGAAGAGTCTCTCGTGGGAGCACAGCTCCATGGCCCGGTAGGTGTGGGCCAGGAGGTGTGGGAAGCGCGAGGTGAAGTAGCGCACAAAGTCGTCGGGGAGCGAGCCCAGCGTCTCCCGCACCTCCACGGGGAGCTCTCGGTAGTGATGCTTCTGCAAGTGGGGGACACACAGAAGTAGGGGGTTAGCAGCTACAAGCCCCCCAAAGGCTGGCCAAAGGGCCTTTCATCACGCAGGAGGATGCAGTGTTAGTTGGCTCTCTGTAAAGAAAAGGAAGAAGTGGGGCGCCCAGCACTCGGCCCGCTCCCCTGCCTGCTTGCCTCATTCGGAGAGGCCTGAGCCAGGCCCCAGGCGGAAGAGCAGCAACCAGGCAGGGGATGGACTGGCCTCCTGTGGTGGCCGCGGCCCGGATTTCCGGCAGCCTCGAGGAGAACAGAGTTGCCTGGAACTGAACGGGCTCAGAAGCCTCGCCTGAGCTGGGGCCCTATTTAAAGTCCCTGTGCGTGGTGGCAGCACAGGCCAGGATGACCGCATACTCCTCCAGACAATAAGCGGGGTCCCTGCCCTGTGCCCCAGAAACCAGGCCCCATGTGGGAAGGTGCCAGGCGGCTCCTGTGAGAGGGAGCTGACACAGTGCTGTATCAGGGTGGGGGGCGGCGCCACGGAGGTGACCACAGAGGCCGCCTGAGAGCCGTCTCCAGAGCTGAGCGCCCCTCCCGCACCCCCGAAGAGAAAACCCAGTGACGGGAAGAGACTTTGTCAATTCCAGCTCAGGCCTCCGCGAGGACGGCACGCCCCTCGGAGAATGAGAAGGGACACTGGGGAGCCCCCACCCTGGCCCGTCCGCCGTCTCAGGACTCACCTTGTTTCTTATGGCTCGGAGGAGATCTCTGACGGAGCTGCCTTTATAGGTTCTAAATTTACGGAGATCTAGGAAAAAATAGGCAAGGAGACCCGTGTAACCAAAAAGAACAGTTCCTGGGTGCTGGGGGTCAGGCACTCAGACCGGAGCTGGGTCCCCACCCAGCACCGCCGGGGCCTGTGCCCAGACTGAGCCCGAACGCACGCCCAGAACCATAACCGGAGATAACCGGCACGCATGACCCCAGCCACTGAGCCGCCTCAGAGAGGTGAGGCGCACATGGGGCTGGGGGGTCCCGGTGCCAAGCAGACAGCCCCCCACGAGCAGCCTGGAGTCGCCACGGCCACTTCCGCTTCTCAGAAACAGCTGCTGCTTCTGAAACATTTCCGCCGCCCTTCACCCCCGGACTTCGGGGTCACCTGTCTGCAGGGGCACAGTGATGTTCTCCCTCCAGTCCATCTTCACCACGGCTCGCCCGCCTCGCTCCAGCTGCTTCACTATCGGGCCGTCCAGGGACTCCTTCTCTATCCGGTCACTCACGTCCTGTGAAGGCAATAAGGACAGCAGACGATGGTCAGCAGGTGGACACTGCAGGAGGGACACGCAGGTAGAACACTGGACACTGCTGCTGGGCCTCGGGCAGGGCAGGAGCCACTGGCCCTCGCCGCCCCGTGAGCGGGTGTCTGCTGCCCCCGGGGCGAGGCCCGCCAGAACGTGTCCGCCACAGGGACAGGCGTGCCACTGTGCCCACCCATGTGCATCTCACCCCTGCACACACACTGCGCACAGCTGCCCTGGGTGCACGAGACGGGCACCACACACGCCGGGTGCGTAACTGGCCTGGGTCACTTGCTTTGTCCTGTGTCCTTCCCGGCATTTTTGAAATCTGCAAAAAGTTAACTGAGGATCTGGCGAAAGAAGACAAACATCGCTACCTGGAAGAACTGCAGCTGCTTCTCCAGGCTCCAGAAGAAGGGGTGTTTCAGCACGTGCTTGGCGGAGGGGCGCTTCTGCGGGTCCGTGGCGATCATCCGCTCTATCAGCTCCCGGGCGATGACGTCTTCTGCTCGGGCGGGAGAGAGCGGGCGAGAGCTCGCTACGGCCGGCCTGGACCCCGGGGTGTCGACACGCCCCAGGCCGGGCAACCCGCGCGTCCTCTGACGCCAGAGCCCAGGGACAGCGACTCATCCAGTGTGACAAAGAGGAGCCGCCAATGAGGGGCACCCCCCGCCCCGTGGCCTGTGAGCGGGAGGGGCTGGAAGGGGCCTGGGTCACCCTCTGGACTGCGGCTGCCTGTGGAGGGTCTTCAGGATGAAGTTGGCGAGCAAGCGTGTTGCACAATCACCAGTGCTACTTAATCCTAGCAAAAGCGGGCGTGTGTCATTGATGCCGCGACACTGGTGGGGCGTCGGGCGTGTGTCATTGATGCCGTGACACTGGCGGGGCGTCGGGCGTGTGTCATTGATGCCGTGACACTGGCGGGGCGTCGGGCGTGTGTCATTGATGCCGTGACACTGGCGGGACGTCGTGCACAAGGCATGAGGCCCAGTCAGCCGCCGCTGTAGAACGGGGTATGCTTTGTCTGGCTAACCTGCTTTTTTTTGTTGTTTAGACAGGGAAGAAGGACAATTGATCTATGAGCAAAACAATAAGTCAGCTTCAGTCTTTTCAGAAGGCCACTCTGGGAAGGCCCGGGCCAACTCTGACAGGGAGCCGGGGTGGGAGGCCCCTGCGCCGGGGCGAGGCCGGCCGGGCACCCGTGCCAACGCGAGTCCGGTGTGTGCAACACTAACGTTCATGCTCCCCAGTGTCAGTGCAGAGGGAGCGCAGGTGATTGACTGACCCTTGCAAGTCTCAAGCCAGGAAGCAGAGGTCACAAAGGGGGTCCTGCCCCAGGGCACACAGGTGTTTGCGCCACCTGCAGGTACCGCACAGGGTTTCTGGGCTTTAGAAGGAGGCGCCTGGCCCCACCTGCCTGGGCCAAGCGGTCGACTCCCCGAGCCCGTGGGGTGAGCGGCTGGGGGGGTAGGACCTCTGGGCGCGCAGCACTGGCGGCTTCCAGCCTGCAGGGGCCACGCGGGAGCTGGGGGCCGCCCCTGAGCACCCCTCCCGGCCCCCCACCTCCACCCCGGCCCTGCAGCCCGCTCACCGTGCTTCTCGGGGTGCAAGCAGTCGAGGCCGTAGGCGCCCAACAGGATGTTGGCTTGCCGCTGCAGGGACTTGCCGAAAGGGTGGTTGCCCTCAGATATCACGTAGTAAAAGACGCAGCCCACGGAGAAGATGTCCACTGTGTAGGTCTGGAAAGACACGTGGGCGTGAGAGCCGGAGTGGCGGAGGCCAGCAGCCCCTCCCACCCTGAAAGGGGCCCAGGCTCAGCCATCTGGCGGCACCGGCCCTGCAGGAGCGACGCGGGAGTCAGGGTCACAGTGGGGAACAGGGGCTCCGAGCTCCGGGTTGGAGGCGTGGGCCCCACCCTTGCTGGCCGGAGCCCCCCACTTGCTCTGGGCCTCTGAGTCCCCGGATATAAAGTGAGGACAACCTCATGGGGCCACAGTGCAAATGAAACGCACTAGTACGTGTCACATGAGTGACCCCGTGGGGTCACATGAGTCCTCGTGGGCAGGAGTGTCTAAGCAGCTGCTTCCCACTGTGTCCCCAGGGCCCAGAATGGCGCCCGGACACGGCAGGTCTCGGCATTCTGTTAAATGAACAAGGCAGTCGGGGATCCCACACGGCCTTAGAAACCACTTGGCAAATCTCCGGTGAGGCGGCTTTTAATGTTAACTGCGAATGCCGCTCACTCGTCCCGTAAAGCCACTCAGCATCTCCCAATGAGCTTCTCTGGGGAAACGTGTATGGGGGATTTCTGGCCCCCGCAACTTGGTGCCCAGCATGGGGAGGCTGCCGGGCAGGGCTGGGGTCCCTGGAGCTGCGCGCCACTGCTTGGACTCTCCGCCCGTCGCCTTCCGCTCTGGAGAGGACGCGCCCTGAGCAACGCCACTAGGTCTCCCGGCAGCCCCAGGGTGGGGGAGCAGAGCAAATGTCACTGCCCCCCCGATGAAGACATGGACAGCAAGGTTTAGTGACCACAGGGGCCACAGGCAAACTAGGACAGGTCTTGGGGGGAGGTGTCTTCTGATCCCCAAACCTGACATCTTTACTCTTCCTCATCAGAATTTCCATAACGTGGGCGACAGGCTCAGGACGGGAGGGACACGCGGACCCCCAGCTCCTTCAGCTGCCCACTGCGCCACTCACCTCCCCAGGCGCTCACTGCTGGGGGGCTCCTGGCCTGCACACGGGCCTACTCCCCTCAGCTCAGTTTCGTGCTGTTCCAAACTTCCTGCTGCCACTTGTTCTTATTATTCAAATAAACCCTAAGTTGGTAAAACGAGTTTCCCAAAGCAGTTGCTGGGTGAGTAGAGGAAAAAAGCAAAAATCACCCACATTCGCCCCTTTGGTTCACTTGAACATGAGATGGCACGGGACATGCCAGCAGTGTTTGGGGTTCACATCAAGGATTTTTTTTAAAAGAAGTGGGACCCTCCAGTCCTGCGGAGGCCGGACTGAATTCGGGGGCTCCTACTCCAGAAGGTTCTGTAGCTCGCAACCAACTACGCTCACGACTCACGGGGTTTTCCTTGCAGTCTTCGCTCAGCATCTCGGGAGCAATCCAGCCTTCCGTGCCAGGCACCCCCGAGCGGCGGCTGAAGCTGTGCCTGCCCACCGCCAGCTTCTTGCAGAGGCCGAAGTCAGAGATCATGGCCTTGATGCGGCCGTGTGCGTTGGGCATGGAGAGGAGGATGTTGTGAGGCTTCAGGTCTCTGTGAACTAATCCAGCCTGCGGGTTAGTCTGACGCCGCCCCGGGACTAGCAGGCCTCCTCCTGCGCCCCCTGCACCCCGGCAGAACAGCTGCGGCTGCTAACCCTTCTGATTTCCAGCTGCACAAGATTCCACCTCAGATTCTTACCCAATTTGTCAAAAGGCGCCTCAAAGCCCCACTGCAAACTCACGATGCAGCGAAGACCCGGGCCACAGGCAAGGTCCCCCCACACCCCCCTGCCAAGGGACGCCGCTCACCTATGTTGAGGGAATGCAGGTGGGCCAGGCCGGAGGTGGTCTGCTGCAGCAAGGTGATGGGCTCCAGGTGGAGGTGGGCGAAGTCCTTCTGCTCCACGTACTGCAAGAGACACGAGGGTCACGCGCCGGCCGCAGGCCTGAGGCCTCGGCACACTCGGAGCCTTTTAAAAAGAGATTCCACGGGCCCTCCCTGGTGGCGCAGCGGGTTGAAGCACAGCACTGAGAATCTAAAGCCGCTTCCGCATGAGCTCGATTCCCGCCTGTCCCGGAGGTGACCACATGGCGCGGCAGACCTCTCCTGACCCGCCCGCTGCTCCCCTCAGCAGTGTACTTCGTCAATCTGCCTGTTCTGCTCCCCACTCTGTCTCTGGTGAAGCCTCTCACCGCCCCTGAGCCTCTGGCCTGTACCCCAGTTCTGTATGAATAAATAAATAAATCTTAAAAAAAAAAAAAAAGAGATTCCACGTAACCTAGAAGCCTCCTGCCTGGACTTTCTGTTTGACTCATTCAGGTGCTGGGCAGCGCCTTTTCTTTGGTCACATTGTTAAAAAGAAATGGGCAGCTTTACTGGCCACTCTGTCCGGAGCTGCATTTTCCAGCAGACTTTCTCTGAAATCACAGGTGCCTTAGCCAAGCAAAGCTCCAGCTGGTTGGTCCACACTGAGGGAGCTGAGAGGACTAGAGGAAAGCCCACTGCCTCGCACAGGAACACCGACAAGGGCAGTCAGGGGACACTGAAAGACCGCTGCCTGTACAGCGCCGTGACTCCAGCAGCGGTCACTGGACACAGACAAGCGCGCAGGCCGCTGCCTGGGCCGGCGGCCGGGGCAGGAGCTGCGGAGCGGCACAGCCGTGGGCCCACCTCCTGCAGGGTGGCCGCGCACAGCTCGATGGCGATGTACTGGAACTGCCGGTCCTTCTCCGTGCAGAAGTACCGGATCACGTTCGGGTGCTCGTCGGATTCTCGCAGCAGCTGCACCTCGCGGTCGGCGAAACTGAAGCACTCGGGGAGGATCCTCTTGACGGCAACGTCTCGGTTGTCAAACATGCCCCTGCAGGGCAAGGAGCGGGCTGGGCTTGGAGTGCCAGGCGGACACTAGGGAGTCCCCGGGGCACCCCAAGGGGCAGCGGGCACAAGCCCGGGCGTGGCAGTGCGCAGCTCATCAGCCCATGGCCCAGGGGGCCCTCCGTGGTCATCACTCCCCTCCCCAGGCTGAACTCTCCCACCGTGGTGGCCACTGTGCCACGCTGTGCCCCGGAGCCGCCCGCCACCTGCAAGCCAAGCGGCGCTGCAGGGAACCACTCACCGGTACACAATTGTGCCCTCAGCGCCATGGCCCAGGACGTCCTTGGGACAGAATGAAATTTTCCCAACCAGCACCATGCTGGTTTCTTCATCTGGGACAAAATGAGGGAAAGAGGCCGTTACAAACACAGCTAAACTGCAGGGCTTGGAGGCATTTGGGCCTCAAGCCAGCTTCCTGGACTGCAGCTGAGGTGGGATTTCAGCAGCGGTGGCCCCAGGACCTGCCCACTCACACCCAGCCTGGGCCCTGCCCTCTGCTCCTGACTTGGCGTCACTGCAAGGCTGCATGCTGAGGTCCGTCCCACAGACAGGGTTCCTCCAGAGAGCCCCCTGGAAGACGTGCACCTGGGAGGCCCAGCGGGTGGACGTGTGAAACAGAAAACACCAGGAGCCAAGCTGGAGACTGGGCCCTCAAGGCCCCCGGCACTGGTTCTGCACAAGTCCATCAGAATGCTGGCCAATGACCACCTGACCCAACTTCCAGAGGACGGGGACTCCGCAGTGACATGTTTAAGTGTGGCCCCTGGTCAGTCACGTGGCCCAGCCCTGCGGAGCCAGGTGGCGGGAGGGTCCATGAGGCCCTTGTGGAGGAAGCGGGGGTGGGGGGGACTAGGGGGGAGTTGGGCGCCACGTGGTGGACATTTGCAAAGGCACTTATCAGAGACTCCCAGGAGGCCATGGCGGGCACCCCGCAGCTCTTGGCTCGTGTTCAAGTGCAAGAGAAGACAGGCCAGCACGGCAACTCGCTTTACCCTCGTCGTCCTGCTCCAGGGAGGGGCTGGCACTGGCCCTGGAGGCCGAGCTGCTGGAGCGGGGCGAGTGGTTGGAGGCTCTGGGCGAGGTGTTGGGGCTGCTGGTGGCCGAGCTCTCCGAGTAGAGGCCCGACGACGAGTCCAGGAGCTCGGCATCCGGAGCCAGGTCTCCAGGGGGGTGGAAGGGCAGCTGCTGCTGTTGCAGGAGCTGGATTTTCTCCAGTTCCTTCTGGAACCGCTGCTGATGATGCATGCTCTGCGAAGGGAGACAGGTGCAGCTGAGTGCCCTCCCCGGAGGCCTGGCCAGCAGGTGAGGCTCCCGGGGAGGGGGGAAGGGGGGCAGGAGACCAGCGGCAAGGCCCAGGGGGCGGAATCTACTGGCCACTTATGCCAGTCAGACCCTCCCCAAATGCCACTCCCCTCGCTGGAGGCCCAGCAGAGAGGGACTCTGCCCCAGGGGAGGCCTCCCAGAGGGCAGGGGTGAATTTTAAAATTCTCAGACTTTTATGAAAGTCTGGAGTTGCTGCAAGAGTGTAAACAAACAGGAAGGCGAGCGTGGTGGGGGAGGGCAAGGCCGGGCTTTGCGCCTATTATGGTTATGAACACGGGGGAGGGGGGCGATGGGGCACAGAGCCTGGAGGCCGCACAGCCAGGATGGGGCAGAGGGGCCAAAGACGTCAGCAGCCCAGGCCCCGCGCCCCAGCCCGTTTCGTGGTGCCGCGCTCCCACACCCCACGCTCCCCTCCTGTGTTCTGAAAAGCTCGTTCCACCACGCCCTGAAGCAGCAGCCATCTGTGGCCACCACGACCGACCGATGTGTGGGAGCTGACCAAGGAGCTGGTCACCTGAGTTTTCCAGCCGCCCCCTCCCTCTCTCTTGGGCTGAGCCCCTGGCAGTGCCCCCTACTGGCTGAGTGACTTTGGGGAAGTTATTTGCCTCCCTGGAGTGTAGTTTCTTCATTAGGGGGCTGGGGGCCAACAGGGGTGACCCCACAGGACACAGGACCACATGAGGTGAAACAAGACAGAGCAGGCGGACACGTTTCCCCAGGCGCCAAGTGCTGTGGGGTGCGCTGCCTGTTCTTTGGGGGTCTGAGCTCCCGGTCTCAGTCCTCTAGAATATTCTGTGCCACACCTGAGCCAGCAAACTGCATAGCCTGCGCTCACTTATTTCCGGCTAGAAAGTCGAAAGAATTAACTACTGAGCTGCCGTTTCCACTCCAGCGGACGTCCAGACAGGCAGTTTTTAAGGCAGGGAAGTAAAGCAGTGTTCCCCTGCAATGCTCATTCTTAAAAAGAAAATATGGTTAAGCACTCAAAGACTGTGCCAGTGAGGGCTGCATGCCGGTTTTTACAGTCGGTTAACTGCGTCCCAGGGAAGTGGGCGTCCATTTAGCTCTAGCATTTCTGAAGAGAAGCAAATATTGACTTAAGTGGGCAGAGAAACTTTCTGCCCGCCCGCTGACATCAGCCACTTGCACGCAGGGCGGGAGGGCCCGGCTTACCAGGGGGTAGGTGATGAAGGCCACCCAGCCGATGAGCAGGAAGGTGCTCAGGATGATGGTGGCAATGTCCTTGAGCATGGAGTCCACGGGGGCCTCGGGCTTGGCGGGGGCGTGAGAGAACTTCTCCTCCACGTCTTGAGAAACGGTGGTAGGTGTGTTCTCTGAGGTCTGGCTAACCAGGTCGATGACCTGGGGAGGGGAGAGGGACGCATCACTGTACAATTTCTCGCCAGACATGAACCAGCCCGACACTCGAGACAAGGGCCACCATCGCGAGGGGGTGACCACTTGAAATGTGAGGGGGCAGCACTGGAAAAGGCGCTGGTGTCCTCTAAGCTCGTCATGGCACAGGCAGGTGACAGTGGCCTTTTTCCAAAGCAGTGGCTTCGAGGGCCGGGCCCTGCCGTGGTAACGTGGCTGTCACCCAAAGCAGTCTTCAGAGCAACGCTTTCGGAAGCACCGTCAGATGCTACCTTCTTCGAAATTTCTCAGTGGAGGCGGAAATGGCCTCCTCTGAGGACAGGTTTGACACCTGCGGAGACTCAGATTACTGCAGAAGAGTCTTCGGTTATTGCAAAAGGCCAGTGGCCAGTGCCCACTTGGGGGTGCTGTTCCACGGCAGGTACACATGCGTGGCCAGAAAGCAGCCAACTCTGGGCTGCCGGTCAACTCCAAGAAGGCAGAGCTCCTTCCTTCCCACGCCAGGCCAACGTCCAGGTGTCTCCAAGAACAAGGCCGCAGGATGCTAAGAGAACCCCTGGGCGGGTCCCCCTCTGTGTGACTCCCTCTGAGGCTCCCCGCAAGTTATCCTAATCTGTCTCCTGCCGAGACCCTGACAGGCTCACTCTACTGCCCAGGGCTGCAGGCGGCGTCCAGGCCGGAGCTCTCCAGCAGCCCCACCTGGGCACCCCCCTGCGGCCCCTGCTCCAGGCGCCCTGCCTGGGCGGGCGTGTGCAGCAGCCGAGTCAGCACGTCTCCTAGGCTGCTCCTGGCTGCACAACACCCCGGCCCCCACCTCTACGTCAGGCGAGCTCAGGGCCCAGCCACGCGGCGCCTGTGCGGCCACGTGCTCCCTACCTGGCGGCCTCGGGTCTGCCCCGCCCGTCTCCTCGGCTGCCCGTGCCCACCTGCGGGCCCTTTCCACGTGTCCTCTTCCTTCCGGCGGCCTCTGCCTCTCTCCCCTCAGGACGAGCCCCACCTTCAGGTCCTCCTGGCTTCCCCTGCCTCCCTTCATCCTTTCCGGGAGGTCTTTTGCCTCCGATTCCCTGGTGAGCTTCTCCCCCAGCTGAGCTCGCCAGGCAGAGGCCACATCTTCTCCCCACTCACCTCCTCGAAGCTCTTTTTCTCTGAGTCCGCCGGAATCACGTTTTCCCGATGCTTGGGCAGATTGTTGGGGAACCACTCCAGCATCTTGGTGGACGCAGACAGCGGGGTTTCGTGGTGTCCTGCGAGAGGAGAAGCCTCTGATAGAACCGTGTCCCAGGCCGTCCCCCACGGGAAACTGAGGCAGCAGCCCCACCGCGCTGAGGGCTCCGGGCCACGCCACGCTCAGAGAGCCAGGGAGGGTTTCTCTACTCCGCGGTGGCGCATGTCCTGAACCTCACAGCCAGGAGGGCTGTGGCTGTTCGGGTCTGCTCAGAGCAAGTCTTGTGTGGAGAAGTCCGAGTTTAGGGTGCGCACGGCCAAAGCGCTATGGCGCGCCAGTAAAAGCCACAGGAATCCACCCTGAGTGCGCCCCCACTAACCGGCCCCCACGCCGGGGCTACCACTCGAGGCTCGCTGACCGCGATCTCTGCCCAGGAGGTGACCCCTGCGGGCGCGGAGGCCTGCTGGGTGGACAGGGTCAGAGTTGCGACGTCCTGACCAGTGTCCTCATGCGCATCGAGCACCACGTGTGCAGACCACCAGGAGAGACAAAAGTGAGTACAGCAAGGAACTGGGTCTGACCAGCGGACGGCCTGGTTAGCTCCAGAGCCAGACGCCTCAGACGCCTCCTTCCTCTCGAAGGTCGAGCTCAGAGGCCACTCGGGCTGCCCGTGTCTCCACCTGGGAACTGCTCCGAGTCCCGACCGTTAGTCAGTGCTCTAGCAACAAGATCCCGTTGTTCCAGGACACCTGTTTCGTTCTGAGCCACGACCAGCTGCCCGGCCGGCCGGGAGGACTCCGAGACCGGCTCTGCAGTCAGACCCTGACTCACTGGTGCGGAGGGCTGGACGCTGGGTTCGTCCAGTGGCAGCTCCTGCCCATGAGCAAAGCTCGCTAACCCAGAGCCCTTTGCTCCAAGAGAAGTCAGGCTGCCTTCCCAAGTGCCACCTCACTGCTGTGCAGGCCCGGCCCAGGGCCTGAGAGCAGCACACAGGTTTGCTCCAGGCCGGGCCCCACCAACACCACGGCGGAGGTGAGCGGCCCGAGCCCCTGCTGCCCCCACAGGTCTCACATAGGGGGTCCCCCACAGCCAGGCCTCCAGCCACATCAGGCGCACAGTCCAAGCCAACTGCTCTACAAACCGGATCACGAGACACCGACACATTTTTGTACAAACTGTACCCCGTCTTGGAGAACTGTCTATCGCGTCACGTCCAGCCTCTGGAGCTGCCTCTGGAGCTAGGCCCTGCCTAGCACACCCCAGTGCATACAGGGCCCTGCTCTGGGGCAACCCCCGGTGGTGCCACCCAAGCTAAGTGGACTCATTTTACTTTGCAGATGCACGCAGAGGTGGGGCTACCCGCGCAGTCCCCTACAAAAGCCAGGCCCGGGGACACACCCCGCTCCGAGGCCCCGTCGGCCAAGGGCTGTCAAGCGGTTCCACTGCCTTGCTCAGACACGACTGCTTCTGGAATCCTCAGGGAATTTCCCCACGTTTTATATGCATTTCTGCAGTTTCCAATAACTTCTCCACGCCGCAGGCCTCGGAGGCAGTGTGTGTATGGCCGAGCGCGCAGCAGGCTTGTCTTTCCAGCGGCCTCTGCTTCTCAGTTCGTCCTCTCCTGACCACGGCCCATTCAGACATGCTTTCCGAAGGACTTCTGGAGTTCAAGAAGGGTGGGGTGACTTATCATCTCCTCCACCCATTATTTGGTGGAAACCATAACCAAAGGAAAAGCGGTGACAAGCAGTCAGGATGGACAAAGAAGAAACAGCCCTGGACAAGCACGGCGGAGTGACCGGGGCTGGCAGGCCCCTGCCAGGCTGCTGCTGCGGCCCGAGCCCACCCTCGCCAGGCAGCACCACTTCCCTTTCCAACAGCTCTGCCCTGCACCAGCCAGTGAAAAGGGGAGCGGAAACCTCATCAGCCCCCACACCCCGCCACGCCCACTCTCCTCTCCTGCCCACTCCAGGCTGCACCCCCCCCCCCACAGTGGGGCGAGGGCACCGGAGGGGCAAGTCAAGTGCGCCCTGCCCCAGTTACTCGGGGCTCTTGCCAGACTCTGTCCTCTCACGCGCTCTGCCCGTTTGCCACACTCTCTGCCTTCCGGTGTCATCTCCACTTCTTATCTCTCTGGCTGACAGGCCCCCCGCTCGAGCCCGGGGCCGTCGGCGGTGTCAGCAATGATGGAGAGCGGACGAGAAGGGGCCCCGTATAACCCGACCTGTGCCCAGGGTTCGCCTGGCTCCTGGACCCAGGTCCAGCTCTGCCTTTCACCACTCTCAACCCTCCTGGGCTCCCCAGCCCCCCGCAAAGCTCCATGTGAGTTCCGCCATGGAAGTGGCCACTTCTGCCTAGCTAGACACGGAAAGAACAGGCGGCTGCGCGGACAGGCCCGGGCCGAGCGCTACGAGGGGTTAGTGCCCTCTGCACACAGACCGGCAGGCTTCACGCTCCTTGTGATCACGAGTCTGGTGGTGACGGAGCTTGGTGCCGATCAGACTCGCTGCCTTGCTCGGATTTACATTTCTCAGTTTTGTAAATATCTTATACACGAACTGTGACTGTCTGGAAAGTTTGCAATGTCTATTAAAAGGCTCAGAAATTTTAAAAATGTAGATAAGAAATAGAAAAGGCTTATTACTGCCTAAGCCGCTAATACACATGCAACGTGCCAGCCGATCACACAGAGTTCACATTATTTAGTACTTGAGATTGGGAACACTAAACGCTTTTTGAGAATTGCCTTGGTGACACGTGTTTACACTGTTCATTTTCCCTGGGGGTGAGAATGTTCCCACTTAGTGTCCAACCCGCACAGCACAGCGCTGGGCAGACGGCACCGGCAAGGCCACCCTCCGCCGCCAGGGGGCAGGACGCGGGTCCCCGGGACAAACACTCACCTATCAGAAGCCAGTAGTTCCTCAGGTAGTTGAGCTTGTTCTTCCCTTTGAGCCCAGGGTCAAACTTGAGGTCTGTGCTGGGCGTGATCACACACTCGCCTTTGTCCCCAATGGTGACGCCGTCTGTCTGGGGGCCTTCCAGCAAAGGAAGGGTGCTGCCTCGGGGCTGCGAAGACAGAACGGGGTGAGGCCTGGGGCCCGGGATCTTCCTGCCCCCTGCCCAGACGGGCCTGCTGAACCTTGCGTGGGGCTGGCCGAGCACCCAGAGCAAGACACAAAGGCCCTAAGCCTGGGGGAGACCGCCCGCCCAGGGGCGGGACCCTGCCTTTCACGCGCTCATCTTTTAAAATGATGCAGTCTGGGAGGTGGGAAGTAGGAAGGGTGTGTGTGCAATTCCAAGCGGCTACTGCGAGAAGCTGCCTTAAATGAGGGGCTGCCAGGGGCTGGGCTGCAGGGAGCTCCAGCCGGGGGCTGGCGCATGGCCAGGGCAACCTCCCAGGAAGACGCCGCCCAGCTCACGGGAGCAGCCGCCAGACCCTGGAGACCAGAGATGCCCACGGGACAGTTCAGGCGCTGTAAGGGCCAGATCAGCGGCCATAATCACGGTGCCTGGCGTGCACAGAGACAGCGGCCTGGGGCGGGCGGAGGCCGGGGCAGGCAGGCAGGTGAGGGAGGGCCGAGGGACCAGGGCAGGCGTTTGAAGGGTCAGGCACAGCCCGAACAAAGACCAAAAAGGATGAACAGGGAGCATTTGGAAATCGGGGAAAAGATGCCTTTGGTGAGACAGGCACCTCCCAAGAGCCGGGTGGAGAAGGGGACTATGGGACGGGCTGTGGGGGTTGGGGACCGAGGCTGAACCTCAGCTGGGCATCGCAGACCGAACAAGAAAGGACAGACTAACCTGCCGGCCTCAGCTCACAGAGCTGCGTCTGCTACGCCTCTCTCCTTACACTGCAGCACGTGGCACAAATAGAAACTGGTTTTCTACACAGCCGGTGGGATGTTTATACGCCATTCACACTCGCTAGCTGCCATGATGGCACAGGGGCAGTTGGGAGCTGCCTCTCCCCCACCCCGGGGCCCCAGGGTGCTCACCACCACGGCGACTCCCTCATGCACCATGGAGGGGGAGGCGTAGAGGCTGGTGGAGTATTTGCCAACATACAGGGTGGGCCTACGAGGAAAACAGACACAGCATTCCACGGTCATTTGATTCCTGGATCCCACAAAAGGAGGCTTCAGAGAGAGAAATATTTAGAAAACAGGCGAGCCCCCCCGGGGGAGCAGTGAGAATGTGGGGGCAAGGCCAGTGCCCGGGAGCCAGGAGGGCCCAGCTGTCCTCCCTGGCCAGGCGCAGAGTTGCCTCAGGCCTCAGCTCCCTCACATGCACCAGCCATCACCAGGATGACCTGCAAGGCCACGGGCAGCCACCATCCAGGAGAGACCAAGTGCTGGCGGCCGCCACCAAGCTGAGATGGCCAGGATGACCTGCAAGGCCACGGGCAGCCACCATCCAGGAGAGACCAAGTGCTGGCGGCCGCCACCAAGCTGAGATGGCCAGGATGACCTGCAAGGCCACGGGCAGCCACCATCCAGGAGAGACCAAGTGCTGGCGGCCACCACCAAGCTGAGACAGCCCTGACCAGAACCCGGCATCCTGTCTTGGGATACAGAACCTTGTACAGATGCCACAGAAGAAAGCGGTCGGAGGGCTCCCCCTGGTGGCGCAACCGGTTAAAGCGCAGCACCATGAAGCGAGATGCAGCCACTGCAGCTCTAGCTCCTGCCAGGGAGCTGCCCCCCATGGCACCGCAGACCTCTCCTGACCCGCCCGCTGCGCCCCTCAGCAGTGTATTTCAGTGAATCTGCCTGTTTTGCTCCCCACTCTGTCTCCGGTGAATCCTCTCACCCCCTCTCTCCACACCCCTGGCCTGTATCCCAGTTCTCGTATGCATAAATAAATCTTTTCTTAAAAAAAGAAAGAAGTGGTTAACTACTGCAATCTATTTGGCCAAAGCAAAGGTGCACAAGAAATCCCAAAATCGAGTGCGGCCTCTGGACCCTGCCTGGGGACCAGAAGGGGGGGGAGGCAGCTCCGTCAGTGGTTCAGTGTGAGAACGTGGCTTCAGAGACGTGTGCTGGGGCCCCGGCCACGCCTGCCACCCTGCAGGGACGGCAGCCAGGCCACGCTGCCCGCCCGCACCCAGGCCCTGACTCACGTCAGCTTGCTCTTGGCCTCTGTCTCCTGGGGGAAGGGGTACTTCCACTTGGTGATGCGCCCCACCTCCCCCGACATGAAGGTCAGGTAGCGCAGGGTCTCCACGGCCACGTTGGTGTGCGTCACCTTCCGCAGTCCCTCCCGCTGCCACACGTAAAAGGCCACCACGGGCGAGGCGTAGTTCTGGATCCACAGGACGTCCCCGGATTCACTGTCCACCGTCACCACCAGCCCGTCGCCATTGGACACGAAGTGGGACATCTCTGCACAGATCAGAGAAGCGGCGCCTGAGCCTCTCCCCAGCGACCACATCCTCCACTCTGGGCAGCTAGACTTCTGGAGTGTCCTGGGCCCCTCCGAACAGCTTCACTTGTCCCCCAAGGAACTCGCCGGGCGCGACTGTATGAAGACAGCGTGTGCGCTGCTTTGCGGACGTAAGAGAGCCCTGTCCACGGCAACTGACCCGGGACATCTCAGCGTTCCACTGTTAGTGAGCACAGATGCTGAGGAGGAAGGAGCCAGCGAAGACGCCGGGGGTTTGGCAGCCACGGCCATCACCTCGAGCCCGCCCACTGACCACACGCTGCCCTCGCCAGGCCACAGAGGAGCACCCAGGGACAAAGGACAGGCAGAAGGACCTTCAGAGGCTCGTGTCGAGATGGCGAAACGGGTCTGAGGTTTCGTCTTGAGATCAGGGAACCTTTACTAGAGGGCTAAGTAGGGGACACAGGTTCAGGGAGCGGGCGGCTGCTGTTTCGTCCTGCTCCTCACGGAGTCTAGTACATCCCCTGTGACACAGACGGACGCCACCAGGCGGCCCTCTGCCTGTCAGGCTTGGGGTCCCCTCCACACTTCCCCGCCAGGCCCCTCGTTCCACTCTGACTGCTGGGTCCTTACTGGAAGTCCAGAACCTGGTGCCCAAGCTGTGGGAAGGGACAAGCAGCTCCCTGCGGTGGCCGCGCGGCTGTGCCTGGGCACTCACTGTAGTCCACGTCGTCCTGGGGCAGCGAGGCCGCGTAGTCGAAGTAGGTGGCGTTCCAGTGCAGCTCTCGGGTCTTGGTGTCGTACATGGTGATGGTGTACTCTGCAGAGCACGCGCCCCGTTACCCCGCGGCCCACGGCAGACAAGCCTTCCCTGCGCGGCGCGCCAAGCCCGCGTGGGCGGAGGCAGGTCACAGGGAGGAGTGGGCCCCAGCACGGGAGTGAGGCCGGCCGGCGGCTGTGCCCTGGAACTCGGGCTCCGGAGGTCGTGAGCAAGGTCACGGTGTGTGTGAAGTCGCTTGACCTGGGGTGGCTTCTGGTATTAGCAGTAGATAGCGACTAGCACCTAGAAGTGGGGTGGTGCCGTGACAGAAACCCACAACCCGGAGAGCAGCCTTGGGGCCCAGGTGACTGATGGAGGTGAGAGGTCGAGGGGGCGGGAAGAGCGGTCATTAGGGAGATGCCGGGGGTAGTGGCCAGTGGCCTGGAGAACAGCACCTCCCGCACCCGGCCCTGACGAAGGGGCTGAGAGGTGCCTCTTAAAACGCCAGACAAAGGAGCTGAAGAAGAAGCGTTCACTGTTCTAGCAGAATACAGCAGACACATGGAGGGTCCGGGCCTGCCTCTGTGGCTGGAAACGGTTCTCAGTGTACAAACTAAGAAGGCAGAAGCGCCCATAAGTCAACGTCGGGGTCAGGATGAAACGAGGGGGGTGCGAGACCTTTTTGGGTCCTCAGCTGCAGGTGTTACTGCACTCGCCTCGCTGCGGGCACACAGACCCACCACACCAAGGTTGTACAAAAAGCTGCTCTCTGGGAAGGTCTAAGTGAGGGAAATGAAATGGGGGAGGAGGAGGGAGAGAGTAGCTGCGTGGGGCTCTGGGGCACTGGGACCCACAGGGTCTTCTGAAGCGAACAGTGTGGCAACACCTGCCTTTGGAGAAGGCGCTCTGGCCACCTGCTAGAAGATGAAGCCCAGAGGCAGACGCGGGGGTCCGGGGAGGCTACTTCAGGTCCTTTTATGGACACAGGTGTGTCATAGACCGCAGGAGGCTCCCCCTTACCTGTGCGCCCGAGATACAGAAGAGAGGTGGATGGGCAGAGACTGTCTGCAAAGGCCGACGACAGCGTCTGCTGCTTCTCCCCCGTCAGCAGGTCGATGACATACCAGATGTCCTGCTTTTTACCTGAAAGGACACACACACAGCGTGTCGCTGCCCCTCGTTCTGGATGACACCCCCGTTGCCAAGCCAGCACGACGCGCCCGGCAGCCTGTCGCCCCGGGGTGTGGAGCCCACACGTGGACCGCCGAGGCGGAGGGGCATGCGCTGTGGTGAACCCCGGGCCGCGGGGACTCACGGAGCTGAACAACCAAGTCCCGGCAGGTTCTACGGACCCAACAGGCTAGTAACTCTCAGACGTCACTGCTCTGATAGTGGCCTTTCCCAGAGCCCAGGCTCGGGGTCGCCACCATCTCAGCCGCCTTCCTAGCCGGCCCACGTGTAAGGAGGAGCCTCAGTCCCCTGGTAATGACAAGTAGCTGGTGCCTGGGCCCGGGCGGTGGTGCTGGCTGCCGGCTGGTGTAAATGAGACCAAAGTAATCTCAGTCCCTGGCGCGGGCCGCACCCCTCACCATGCTGAGCATAACAGGTGGAGAGCGCGGCAGCTACCGGGAGAAGCCTGTGCATCTGGGCACCAGCCTCAGAGCGGCTCGGAGACCGTGCGCGGGCAGCCCGGCGCCCCCTGCCCGCGACCCGGGCTCCCGTGCCACACGTCTGTGCAGCAGGTGGGGCCTCTGCTCGCTGTGTCTCCACGTATTGGCCCAAGTCTCCTATTTCAAGGGAGGCTCTTGGAGCAGAGCACACGTGCAGACATGAAGACCACAGGGCACCAGACCCGGCCTGCACGACCCTCGGATCTAAAAGACGAGGCCCCTTCGCCCCAGAGGAGTCCTGGCCCGGCTGGGGACTCTGTCTCAGTGCCAACATCTTCATATGAAAAGGATCTGCCAGCAGCTGTGACGTCCCTGTCTGTGCAGCAGGCTCGCTCGCCCAGTTACTCCCAGGAGCACCCCAGCCACAGAGCCCCGCTGCCTCATGAGCGGGCAGGCTGGGCAGTCACCCGTCGTCAGTGTCCTGTGAGCTCTCAGGACGATGGGAGCGCAGCACCTTACACACCGCGTAAGCGAAGGCACGGCCACAGCAGGGACCCAGGCAACAGGAAGCGAGAGGGCAGGTGCGACCGTGTCCTCGGGATCCCGGGGCAGAGGCTTCCTGGTCTACAAAGGTGTGGCAGGAAGCAAGCGCCCCAGCGTCCTGAGCACAAACTAAACCCCCCCCACCCCTCCTTCCCTACCCCCCATCCCCCGTTCTCCTGGAGGCCCAGAGACACATGAAATCCCTGAGGCACGAACTGGCACTAAGCACTTTCAGTTCCTCGGAAAGCAGGCTGCTGTGCAAATCCAGGGTACTGTTACCACTGTGCACTCAAGGTAAATGCAGCTCTCCTGTGTGTTACAAATGGACTTTATTGACATTTTGGCAGCAACATGGTCAAAGAAAGGCAGGTGATCTGATGCTTTGAAAGATGTGACCCCAACCAGGTATGAAGGCAGCTTATCTAGCAAGCTGTTAAGTGCTGTTTCTAGCCAATGTTCAGGGGGCAGGAAATACTAAGAAAGCCCCGTAATTAATGGGCAGAGTAATTTCCCTTTCTTGGCTCAGATGATTATATCACTTTAGATTGCATCCAATTGCTTTCCGGGTATGTTGCAATCTTTAAATCGCAGGGGGAGGTCAGTATGGCAGCGAAAAGCTTGTTGAATGAGGAGCCGTTTTAACAGTGTCACCTCTGTTCCCAAGTGGGGGAACCCTCTCTGAATTGGTCAGCTGATCCTGATGGGAACAAGCACAGCCCAGGCGCATTAGACCTTTTCTCAAGGGCAGGCAAGAGGGTGAAGGCACTCTCTCCCCCACTCCCCACCTGCCCAGATTCTGGGGCTCATTTCCAAAGGCAGCCACGGTTCCCAGGTGAGAAGAGAAGTGCTAACCCATGTAGAGAATTCCATCTGAACTCCGGCAGGGGGATGCCTGGACCAGCTCTGGGATGGTAAAGGGCAGTTTCTTAAAAAAAAAAAAAAAAAAAAGGCAAAGTTAGGAATAAATAAGTTAAGCAATTAATGCAGTCTTACTGCACAATCTGTGTCTGCTGATAAAAAGAGACAAGCATTGTTGATGGTAGAGGAGAGTTTTCCTAACTGGAAACTGAGAAGAAAGGATACCCCGACTTCCGCACCCACTTCAGACAGGCCCTTGCCTTCGCTCCAAGCCCCTCAAGGTCTCCGGGCCTCTTGTCCTGATAGCTTCCTGGGCCAGGAGGGAGTGGACGGTGGGGGTTGGGGTGGCCACTCCTATGGAGTTATACCAGCTTTAAAATTCGAAGGGAGGAGACAGACTATTGATTTAATAAACTGACCCAGAGCTGGCTAGACTGGGAAGAAGGATGCTTTTCAGAGTGGGAGCCAGTGACCCCAATAGCCAGCGGAAGCTTCGAGGTAAAGAAGTCATGTTTATGGGGGTGACACAGGAGTCTGAGGTGGAAAAGATTCTTCTGTTTTCTTCAGTAAACAAATTTACCACAGAAAAACAGAAGAAAACCAAGCCTTCTGGTATCAGTACATGTCAGGAAAAGAAACTCAAGAGAAATCCACGTGTTTCAACTGCATTTCATCATCAAACCGATTCATCATCTACAGCTGACATCTGACGGGGTCTTTGGGTCAATGTTTGTTTCAGTCTGCGCTATTCTGGGAACATGCTGTGTCTTGAAACCGTTCTGTGGATGACTTGCTGCTTTCTACACGGTCACCTTGTTCTCCATGAAAGAAAAGACTCTTCTCTTCTTCTCTTGCTTTAACAAGTGCAACTTTAAATAATAAGCAATCATTGGATCTGACCGTCACCTCCACATTTGAACAAAGGCTTAGAGAAGGGAAAACGCCAGAGAGAGGATGGGAGTGCGGGGTGGGAGTCCGGCCAGATGTTTCTGAGAAGCAGAAGGTTTGGAGTCCTGAGGAGGCATCCAGGGTGGCTGCCAGGCCGCCACAGTGCTGGGACACACGCTGAGCTGAGCTGAGCTGCGTGAGCACCCAGGAGCAGCCTGCCGCATGGAGAGCACCTCCCCCAAGCACAACCCTTGAGGCTTTAACCTTGGGCACCTTCTTCACCTCTGCAGGTGCAGCTTCCACACTTCTACTAAAGGGGGACGCCTATTTCTGAGAGATGACTCACAAAAATCACTCAACAGAGTTTCTGGCAAACAAAGCAATTCAGAAATGGAAGCTCGAGTAGGGAATAACAGTCACGGTGAACACGCACTGCTACACAGCCTTCCCCTTCCCCCTGTGTTTCAGTCCCAGGTTTTCACAAAACCATTTAAAATACCCAAATTCTGGGCCGCCCTGGTGTCTTCAGCAGGTTGAAGCACAGCACTATGAAGCTGTCCACAGCCACTGCAGCAGGAGTTCCATCCCCGGCCAGGGAGCTGACCCTCAGGGCACAGCAGACCTCTCCTGTCTTGCCCGCTGGGCCCCTCAGCAGTGGACTTCACTACATCTGCCTGTTCTGCCCCCCATTCAGTCTCTGGTGAATCCCCTCACTCCCTGCTCCTCTGGCCTGTATACCCCAGTTCTTATATGAATAAATAAATAAAGCTTTTTAAAAAAAATACCCAAATTTGAGCCTGTAAGTCACTATGGATCTACACCAGTGGTTCTCAAACTTGGCTGCTCCCTGGAATCACCTGGAGGGTTTGAAGACTTTCTATTGAAGAAGTACATGCAGAGAGGTCACAGAGGTGCGCGGCTCAGGTAAACTTTGCTGAGTGTTCACACCGGGAGCCAGCATCCAGATGAAGAAACACAGGTCTAAGGCCGTTCTCACTGGTGTGGGCGACCAAATCAGCAGCCACCGGTGACTTCTTTATCCCATCTAAGGTGATGTGTGGGGTGGCCCGTGTTTTGGGTATGATAAGCACAGACATCTGGGATGTCACAGGTACACCTGCTTCCGGTGACACGCAACCTGGGCGCGAGCTCCGGGGACACGAAGCCTTTCACAGATTCCACCGAACAACTGGTTGCGAACCTGCCTGCCGTCCACGGGGAGACGGGCGTTCTGGGGCTCCACCCACCCCGACACACACAAATTTTCTTTCTCCATTTTTCTCCTTTTAGCCACCCTAGCGAATGGGCAATGCTATGACACTTGATTTTCCTAGTGTCCGATGAAGTGAGTAACTTGTCACCTGTTATTTATTGACCACTTAACTACCATTTTTCTCTTTGGTGGTCTTTTTTATAATTGTTAGAAGTTCTTTATACATTCCAAATATGAACTGTCTACTGCATGTAATGGAAAATTCTTAATTTTAATATAATCAATCTAACTATTTTCCTCCTTATGGTTGGTGTGGGGCTTTCAGATTCTTTGGGGCTATCCTGTTTAAGACATCACTACCTACGCTAAGATCATTGAGATATTCTACTATTTTTTTCCCCTTAAAATTTTTTTGCATTTCACCTTCAGATAATCGATCAGAAACCAATTTGTGTGTATCTGAGTTACAAGGTTTTTTCCCACACAGACAATGCCATGATCAACTCACACTGTTTACTAGAATGCCCCCTAACCCCCAACCCACCCCTCCCCCCCTGCCCAGTCTGCACTGCAGTCTGGCTTTTGTCAACAATCAGGTGACCGAGTGTGGGCCTGCCCCTAAATTCTCTTATCTGGGAGCTGTTTAAACATCCCAAGAGCTTTGACAATTAAGACTTTAACTGTCTTTCAGGGTAGGGACCAAGACTTGGTGTTTCCAGAGTTCTCCCAATTATGATGACATGTCACTAAGGTGGAGGGCCACTGGCCTAGATTCTCTAATGTAAATAAGAGTGGACCACCTCCTGCCCTCCCCACAAGGGGATATCCGCGGGGGCAGTGTCTCAAACTACAAACCCTCCCGCCCACACACAAGAGGCCCGAGTTAGTGCAAACCCTACATCCTTCCTGGCTGGGCAATGCTGGCCCACATTCAAAAGCTTGCACAAAAAGCTCGTCTTGGAAGCTGCCGGGTGCCTCTCTGGACCCCCTGAATCAGAATCCCAAACGTTTATGTTGAGGTCGTGGGCGATCTCAAAGTATAGCTAGAGTTTTGGGTCCTGAGTCTAGAACCTACTCCACAGAAAGCCTAAACATACTTACCGTCAGGCCTTCATTATTCTTGCCTCCGAGTGTGTACAGGCTGCCATCGTTGGGATCGGGGAGGAAGGCAGGCCTAGAGATTAAGCAACAGTATCAAGATAAATGACAGCCTAGGGACAGAACAGAACAGCAAAGTCAAGGTGGGCAGGGGTGTGTGTGTGTGTGTGTGTGTGTGTGTGTGTGTGTGTGTAAGACAAAGCAGGTGTGTGTGTGTGTATGTGTGTGTAAGATAAAGCCACCACTGCTCTTTCTCTTTCAGCTCAGGTAAACAGAATATTGCTATGTTGGCTTGCACCCTACTTAGGGGCAAAAAAGCAACCTGCAGAAGGTGATCATTCAGAACCATGAAAGAGCTGATCATCATTTGGTCAAGCATCCGGATAAAGGAAAACTATGTGAAAAGAACCCAGTGAGTCTTCTGCTGTGTTTCCAGGTCAACCATGTAGAGAACATCCACAATGGCTGTTTCTAGACTCGGGTGCATAAACAGGCAGGATAAATCCACCTCTCGTGGTCAACAAACATTTACTTGTAAACTGGAGGCAACTGCAGTGGACCCTGAAAGCCTGACATGGGAGGGTGCCTGCTCAGAGATGTGCCAGGCCCCAGGTCGGCAGCTCCCCAGGAAGCCCCCCTGAGACGCTCTCGGGCAAAGTCAGCCTGCGGAGGATGAACTGTCCTGCAGGAACCCTGTGCTTGGCTTAGATGAACTGGCCTTCTCGCTCTTTAAAATTGAAGGGGCGCTGCGCTATAACGTTATGTTCCAAGTGTTCATCACTGAGAGTCAACGTGCACATGGACCACGTTAAGGTCACCCCCAAAACTCCAGACCTACCGTTCTCCCTACCATTGGCCCCTGTTCCCCGATTTACCTCCTTCTGGTTGCTGCTAGTTGGTTTTAGAGTCCAAACGTTTAATTTTGCTTTATTTAGTACAGCTGTTTTCTCTCTATACACTAGCTAGGAATGAAAACACAATTGGCCTTCTACACCTTAAATGCGTGCTGATGTGTACTCTGAGCAACGAGCTTCGTGGGTGCTGACTGCAGATTAAGGGGAAGGTGGGAGGTACCAAAGCAGATCCGAGACTTACTCTTCCACGTGTGTCGGGACCTGCAGGACTGGATCTGCACAAGAGAAGACAAAGGCATCGTCAGACCAACGCGCACACGCCAAGACCCAGTTGCTGCCAGCTGCAGTGCTCACGCTGCCCTGGCAACTTAACTGTCCCGCACAAGGTGAGGCGTGTGGGAGTGCTTCAGAACACACAGGCCGGACGTCAGCCCTCTGACGGCCGCTGACAGCGCCGAATGAGCCGTCAAGAGAGGCGGCTGTTGCCTGGGGGTGGACGTGGAAGGGCCTGTCACCACCCTGTGGGTCAGGGGCCGCAGTGTCGCTACCTGAGACATCGAGAACTTTGCAGACCCAAATGTTCACCTTGTCAGATGCCTGGAGTGGGGTGACTTTCATGAGGAAAGACAACAACCATGGCTTAAGAATGGATTCTGCTGCTGATATGGGTTTGGCTGAGCGGTAAATGGACACACCCCTCGGGTTGAATATGGCGCTCTTGGGGCCTCCGAGAGTTCATTTTCCTTGATTCCTTTTGACTGACTAATTCCACGTCCGTAAAATGTGGTTCAAACAGAACCCAAAATATAGGAAATGCTTTCTGTGCAAAGATGCTCGGGGCAGTGTTACGAATGACCCAACTGTTCAATAATACGGTAAGTTATGGAAAGTGCACTTGGAAGAAGATCAAGGCTTCTAAAAGGGCTTGTGAAATTTAAAAACATGTGCAAATCTTTATGCAATTATGTTCAGCAGGAAAGATAACATTGTACTCAGAGTTTTCCTGTGGCTAAGAACATCTTCAGTGCCCATGGAGAAAACCAGAAAGGCAAAATGCTCATTGGCACTCATCTCTGTTGGAAGGGTGACTCCCCGAACCTTTCCTGCATTGCTTTTTTTTTTTTTTT
>NW_004567139.1:1129038-1131210 GCF_000260355.1 Condylura cristata
AGCTTGGTTGGTGGGGATGCTGGAGGGGTCGAGGGGGCTCACGCCAGTGCCTCGCTGGGACCCCCCCACACCCCAGGCACAACACTACAATGAGGAGGAACTGCCGGCCATTAGGACCCCGCGGATGACACGGCAACTTCAACACAGGGGTCAAGGATGCTGTGGACACAGGCCAGGCATTCAGCCTTCATGTGCAACATTGTAAGTTCCCTAACACCCCCCACCCCACCCCGCCCCAAGGAGAGGAGCTGGGCAGGGAGGTGAAGCTGGAAAGGGGGCTAGAAAAGGAATGAAAGACAGCAGGGGAAATGGAGAGAGGTGGGAGAGGAAGAAGACCCGGGTGGCGCGTGGAGCAGAGACACGTGAGGGAGAGGCTGGCTCACCCTCGGCCCTGGACTTGTGCAGGACTTGGGACGAGGAAGGAGACACTAGAAACATGTGAGGACCCGAGGCGAGGCTGACAATGGCTGCCTTTAGCTCGATGTTGACTTGCTCTTTTCCTAACAGACTTGCCTGGTCCTTCTGCCCCTGCCCTGGGATCCCCTTCCAGAAGGTGCCTCAGGCTTGTGGCAAGGTTTTGGGCTTCAGCGGCACTGCTTCGGGTCAACCCTCTGTGCCTGGGTATTTGCCCAAGAGGGTTTGGGTAACTTTGGGTGATTTGGAAGCTTTGTTCTTGCTTTCTCTGGTCTCTACTGCACACCAATTATTACACACTAATTGTGCTATAGTTCTCTTCTATTGTAGGTCTTACACACTTGAGTGTGTTTTGTCTTGAGGCAGCGGGTGGCAGAACCCATTTAAAGCAGACAGGTGTGGGGGTCTTGGGGTGCCCCTCATTCTGCCTGTAGCACACGGGCTCTGCTTTTGGAGACAGGCAGCTGTCTAGCTGCCCAGTCACTGGGACTTCTCAGATGAAGAAGACTCTTTCAAGCCTTATCTTGTGTTGACTTTGCTTTTATGGAAGCCTGGCTCCCGTGCGGGCTGCCTTCTTCACAACAGAGGCACGCGCTCCCCATGTGGTCTGTGGGCAGCAAACAAACAATTCATCGGACCGAAAATGCTTTAGGAAACAGGAGGGACTTTCAATCGGTAAGCCCGTGTTTACTCTTCCCATCAAGCGCCTGCGGGTGCAGTCAAACAGAGTGATGCAAGAGGCAGGAAACAGCACGCACCTGGCCTGTGGAGGGGGTGGGGGGGCCAAGGTGCAATCGCGACCCAGAGGTTTCAGGGCAGGGCTGCAGCCAGGCGAGCCAGGGAGCAGGTTCGGCACACCCCACAGGGGGGACAGGACGGCCGTCAAGAAGGCGCCGCTTTTTGTCTGCTTCAGTCGCTTCAAAGTGTCACAGACAAACATGCATGAAGAGGACACTGCCCGGTTCCAGAGACACAGCAGGAACAAGACGCAGAGGCGGCCAGGGCTGACCCCTGCCCAGAGGCTGGTCTGCACTGGCTGGCAGGGGGCTGTCCTCAGCCGACCCGGGGGTCTTCTGGACATTTCCACGGGTCCCCAGGCAGAAAGGGCCCAGGACTGTCCAAGAAGGCTCGGGCCACCAGCAGGGGGGAAGGACTGGGACAGGCAGCTAGCCGGGCAGTGGAAGCCCAGCCTCTGCTCCAGGCTGACCACAGGAGGGCCTCCGGGCACCCCGCGGTGCCACCCTCAGGGAAAACAGACCTGGGACAAACATCTGCAGAGGCTGCTTGGCTCCTGAGGGCCCGGCTGCCTAGAATCCTTTCGACCTGAGATTTGCTATAGGAGACCACAGAAGAGAAGCGTGGGGAGGGGCAGATAAGACAGAAAGTGAAGGCCTGTTTGATAAGAGCTAGAGGTGGAGCTGGGGACATGCAGGGAGTCCCTTAATTATGCCCTCTGTGTCGAGCTGCCATTTCCCATAATAGGAAAGGTTAAAGATGAAAACATTTGGAAAGCCTGCAAAAGAAAGGCCTAACGCCATCTCAAAACATGCAACGGACGCCCCAGGTGGGAAAGGTGGTTCTTGTTGCTTCAAGTGTGAGAACTGCTATCAGGCAAGATCATTAAAAAGAAAAACTGAAATCCAGTCACAAACAAAGAAAACAGCAGCCTAGCTACAAGGCGCTCCATAAACAGGGCCACAAAGCAAGCCACTCTGCCCGCGCGGAGACCGGTAAGGAGAAAAGCCACCTCACAACGCT
>NW_004567139.1:1132120-1134851 GCF_000260355.1 Condylura cristata
CTGCCTACAAGCACCCAGACCCTCAGGACGCCCCTCCTCTCCTGGCACACCCTCTCCCTTCTCTCCTAAAGGCCTCCAGTGACTCTTGCGGGAGAAGTGTGTCCCTATAACTTCCCTGCTACTCAAAATATAGACGTCTCTATCACCCCAAAACATGTTCTCGTAGCCCAGGGAGTCAGTACCCCCAGGCCCCACCTTGAAGCACTGGCAGCTCCGGAGCCTTGTTGTAAACACTATCACAGATGGAAAGTACTCGGCAGGCTTCTTTCCTGCCTGGCTCATCCCTCCCCCTCGAATTTTCTGAAATTCCTCCACATTGTTGCATTTATCACAGACTGTATTTTTACTTCTGAGCAGGACGCAGCTATAAACAAGGCCCAGTTTGTTGTTCTAGTTATCTTGGGATGAACATATGGGTTATTTCCAGTTTGGGGCTGGGAAAAAACCTGAATAAAGCCACGGCGAACATTTGTGCACACGTCTTTAATTGGACCCGAATATATATTTCTCTGGGGCAAAAGGCTGAGTCATATTGTTTACTCGTCATGTGGCCAGAAGCTGCCAGGTAGCTCTCCACCGAGGCGGCTGTACAGTTTCACACCCACAGCAAGGTCTGAGTTACCCACAGTTTTCAAGTGTTGATTCCTAGGTCTTCCCTCTAGGATGCTGAAGTGTAGGCAGGGAACTCATGTCTCGCACATGTGCTGGCTAATTCTGCTGCTCAGCCAATTGGGGGGACCACTGCACTAGCCCCCATTTCGCCTTCTTCCACCTGTCTCAGCTTACTGTCCTCTGGCCACCGCCCTCCAGCCAAGATCCAACTGCTACCGTCAACTGGACTCGCAAACCCTCCTTGTTAGGCCTCCACGTGTCACGTGGCAATGACCTCCCAAGGCAACCGTGACCCAGCCCGCTCCCCAACTGCTTGTGGGGTATCCCCAACCCAGGAACCTGACCCTTCTACTTCCCCCCACCACACAATCTGGAAATTCAAATTTCCTCGACTCTCCTTCTATTGCTAACCCTCTTCCATTCAATTCAATCTTGGGTCGTATAGGCTTTGGCCTGGGGAACTTCTCTCAGACTGACTCTACGTCCTCCTCCTCATCTCCACATGGTCAGGCAGTAGCCGTCTCCCCCGTGCGCACAGCAGGTCCTGCCAGCTAGGTCTGGTTCTCTGCCGATCAAGCCACACTCTACACACTGCCTGAGACGCTTGGCAGGGGCACATCTGCTCCTATCTTTCCTCCACCTGAACCCCACAGGGCTCCCTCTGCCCACCGAGTGCCTCTAGAACCGGGCCCGGGTCTTCCCATGACCACCAACCACATCTCTGCCCAAACTCACACCAGGCTTTCGCGTTGGCCGCTGTCCTCCCCATGACCAGCCCATCTCCCTCTACCTCAATCTGCTTGTTCTTCAGACTCAGTTTTGCCAGGAGGTCAGAACCTGACCCCCACTGGGTGCAGGCTGGGCTGAATTTTAAGCAGTTGAGGATAGGGGCCATCTGCTTTGTTTATTGGAAATACAAGCAGGAAAGCACACAGAGCTTGTGGACAGCTGAATGAATAATTTGAGCGAACTCGTGTCACCACAGCCCAAATCTTTGCTCCCCTCAAATGAGTAGACCGTACTGTGTGCAGAATGAAAGGAAGCCAGTGGTTTAAGAGCTCTGATCCTTAAACGTTTCTTCCAAATGGCTCTCCTACTGAAAAGGATGTTTTGATGCAGAAACCTGCAACACAGAAGCTAAAAAGAGCAGCCAAGGCATAGTTCCGCTCGTTCACTCATACGTCGAAGTTGGATGTGGGGGAATAACGGCGGGGGGGTGCCAGGTGGGGATCCTTATTGAAGGTGGGTGCTGGGTGTGTGGGGGTTTCGTACGTTTTCTCTTGTCTCCACTGAAGTATTTCTAAAATGAAGTCTTAACATAAGGAAGCTACAGAAGAGGCTTTCTAGAAGGCGGGAAGGAAGACCTGCTCTCCTGCTCTGGCCTGCAGCATGATCCCACAGCCGGCCCCTCCGACTTCACAGCGCACGGAGAGACCCGAGACGCCACTGGGGAACGTGCAGGTCGGGGCCCCGGCCTTTCCCTACAGGCAGGCGGACAGGGGTGGGGCGTGCGAGGGGCAGCGGGCGACACCTCAGCAAAACAGAAAAGTGTCTCTGAAGAAGTCAGTCAAAGTCAAAATAAAACTGCTTCGCCGGTCGGAGTGGAGTTTGGAGCCGATGGCGTCGCTCGAGTGAGCTCAGGCAGACTTCCTCCCACATGAGAAGGGCTGAGAGCCCTGGGATTACAGGGCCACAGAACAGCCTGCCCACTGAGAGAGGCTGCAGACGTCACAGATCACTCTCTTCTCTTCCGCAGACGGGCACTGATTCTTCTGGAACACTCTGCTCCTCTGGTGGAGTCTCGGTGAGCGCTGGTTTTCCGCCCTCCTCAGTCTTCTTTCTGCAGGCCAGCTGCCTGGCTGACCTCTAGCTCCCCGCAGTCAAAACCGGTTCCTTCCCCCACCCCCATCCCTGGAGGCGCCCCGGGTACAGCTGAGATGGCGCAGGTGGCCAGACCGGCCCTAGTAAGTCGCCAAGTCGCCTCTGGCAGTGGCCCTGTCAAAAGGCCTTTAGGGACCAAACAACCACAAACGAAGTCCCACCTGCTTGATGGGCCTCATCAGCCGCCCCAAGACCAAACATTCAACAGCATGAGCCCTCCCTCCCTCCCTCCCTCTCT
>NW_004567139.1:1135476-1164686 GCF_000260355.1 Condylura cristata
TGCCTGCAGGCGGGGCCAAAGCCAAGGAGCCTGAGAGGGGGACATAGCAAGGGAGGCCTCCTGCAGACAGCAGGGCGGGGCAGCCAGGAGCCCCCGGGGAGCGGGGCAGCCAGGAGCCCCCGGGGGGAGGGGGCAGCCAGGAGCCCCCAGGGGGAGGGGGCAGCCAGGAGCCCCTGGGGGAGGGCGACCAACAAAGATGGGAAAGGTGGGGTGAAAGAGGGCAGGAGCAGAAGAGATTTCAGTCCTAGCTGACGCTGGAACTAGAGCAGCTAGCCCACACGGCGTTTCCTCAAGAAAACGCTCAGGCTCTTGCTCTGACTACAGTGGCAGAAAAGCCAGATCATTCGCCCGCCTCACTCAGGAGTCTCAGCCAGACTGCATGCACTCAATGAACCAATCTGGGCAGACGGCTCCCAGAGGCAGCTCGTCCCCCGTCCAGAGGAAAGAGCTTCGGACATCTGAACCCTAGACTCCAGTGAAAGGCACTAGGAAAAAGCGTCAAGTGGGAAGGCCTTGAGTGCCCCTCAGAGTTCGCCTCTTAAAAAGAAATAGTGCCCTCCCTGGCAGGGAACAGGTTAAAGCGCAGCACTAGGAAGTTACTGCAGCCCCTGAATTCGATCTCTGGCTGGGGGTGACGCACAGGGCTCAGCAGACCTCTCCTGCCTCCCCACTGCTCCCCTCAGCACTGTTTTTCAGTGCATCTGCCTGTTCTGCTCCCCACTCGGTCTCTGGTGAATCCTCTCACCCCTGCACCTCTGGCCCATACCCCAGCTCTTGTATGATAAATGAATAAATATTTTTTAAATATAGATATTTAATCAAAAGCTCCTCAAAATCCAAGTTTTCTTGCAGGAAACCTCTACAGGTCTCCAAACATCGAGTCTGACAAAGATGATCGTGTGGAAACGCCAAAGTCACCTGAAACACCGTCCACGAGAAAGGCAGTCGCCCTGACTGTGGCCTCCTCACCCTCACCCTGGCAGACGTGGCACAGGCCTAAAAGCTCACACTCAGCGACAGCCAGTGAAAGGGAGTTCAGGGGGAGAATCGGGCGACTCAGGACTCTGCTCACCCACAGCCTTTCAGGCTGGAGGGAACTCAGGGATTCATGCTTGGGGTGGGGGTCCCCTCAAGCCACACAGCTCCCCGCACCTCCCCAGGAACCAAGTCACAGCTGAGAAAGGCATTTCATCCCCAGACTTCAACATTCACACCCGTGCTCAACACAAGCCAGGCCATGCTGGAAAGGATACCCGCCACTAAGTGGGGCGACGGCTACTTAGGGGCCCACAATGACGGAGCTGTTGCTTTGAAGCGAGCCCCCACATCCAGGGCCGGGGCACTGAGTGGGGACACAGATGAGGAAGACGGGCAGGGGTCGGTGCTCGTCGCAGCCGAGGGAGGGGTACGTGGGGTTTGGCCTATGACGAGCTCCATGATATGAAGTAAAAGTGCCAGCAAGAGAAAGAGAACATCTTGTCAAGATACTCAAAATCAGAAAGAGGCCTCTCGCCAAAATTAATTTTCAGCCCTCTGAAACAATGGAGAACAAATCAACACTTTTCTTGTGCTTAAGCAATGAGGCAGAAAGGGGGTGAGGTGTAGCCCAAGCCTAGAAGGTTCCTTAAGAGAAAAACATGAGCATGATTAAGAAACACCACCCCGGCCCCATCTTCCCCTCTGGAGTTCTGGGACGAGGCACCTTGAGGGGCCAAGCCAAGTCTCCCAAAGGCCCGGCCGGAGGGTTCTGGGAGTCGAGTCAGCGCCAGGGGCCTCAGGCGTTACTGAGCACCCCTGGCTGCCCAGGGGCTCCCTTGCCCCAAAGAGTGAGAAATGCAGCAAGAGGACAAATGTCACCAGAGCAGGAAGGGCCGCAGCATCGGTGCCGGGGACGTGGCCCCTGAACCTGGCAAGGAAGGGGCTCCCCCGGAGCAGTCAGAGGGCCAGGGCAGGGGCCCGGGCCACGGGAGCCGGGCCACGGGAGCCTGGCCACCGCGGGCTGTGGGTGCGAAGGCAGCGTGAGAGAAGCTCGAAGACCCAACTCAGCCGGGCAGGGGACTGGCGGCCTCCAGGGCAGCGCCTGGCGCGGTGGGGGGAGGGGGGGGCTTGGCTGCACAGGTGGGTGGGAGCCAGGCTGGGAAGAACCTTCCACACAGGTGAAGAGCTAATACCTGACCCTGTGTCCGGGGCTTCTCCAACCGAGTGCCGGGACAGTTGATGGACATTCCCTGCCCGTCCCAGGAGACGCTCACTCGCCACTGTTCTCCTTCCTTGTGGGATGATGCAGCGGGCGGCTCCCCCTTGGAGTGGGCGGCTATAGACCACTGCGCCGCATGTCGGCTGGGGCACAGCCCGGACAAGCCGGCTGTGTGGACGGGACGTCCGGCGGCAGCGAGAGGGTGCCTGGGCGCACAGACAGCACCCGGGACAGAGGCCAGGCAGCCGCTGCACTGACCCAGGAGATGGTGAGGGCTTGGCTAAGGCACCAGCCTGAGCCCGGGGCAAGGAGTGGGACCTGGGAGCCACTTCTGCAGTCTGAACCACAGGACCAAGGCGTGGAGCACTGTACGCCCCCGGCTGGCCGGGCCTGTCAGCACCGGGAGGAACTATGGGGAGAGGCCCCTGGTAAGAAAGGGGAACTCACGAGGGAAGTTTTGCTTAAGATTTCAAATAACTGCTTTTGCTCCGATCCTTCCCTCCCAAGAAACCTCCAACATGAACCAATCAGGGGCGCTCAGGAGCCGGGCCCAGCTCAGGAGCCGGCCGCACGCTCAGCTCGTGATGAGGAAGCACAGCTCTGGCTGGCCCAGCCCTGGGCTGCTCTCGCTAAGAAGGAGCGAGGCGGGGTAGGAGGAGGGCTGCTGCAGGTGAGGCTTCAGGTGCCACTGTGTCGGGCGAAGCAAGAGGACTCCAGCAAGGTCCCCCCGAGTCCTCGGAGCCAGCGCAGAGCCTCACGACAGTCTCGACTTGCATTTGGGCTGAAGCTGCCGAAATGAAGCACACGCCACCACGCTCAGGGGCAGAATTTCAGACAAAGGCAGACGCCGCCGCTGCTGCTGCTGCTGCTGCTGCCTGACAGAATCGCAGCTGAGAGGGGATCGCACCTGACGCGAGGCCTCGGCACTCAGAATCGCGTCTGGAAACAAGTAAGACGCATTTTCTGCACAAGGTGGAAGAAAGCGCCACTTCTGGGAACAGTAGCATGTGTTTGGGGCAGGAACAAAAACACCTGCCAAAACCACCCAGAAAGCAGAAAAACCACTCCCGGGGCGCTGGGTCCCCAAATGGGTAAACACGACACGAGGCAACGGGCGCGGGCTCGGCGGAGCCCCAGAGCGCGGGATCGGGGCTGTTTGCACTGGCAGGTCTCTGCCACGTCGACTTGGACTCCCACTCCGGGCCGCTCAGGCCCAGCCCACGTGCCCTCCTGGAAACTCCGTCTGGCCCCACCTCCTCCGCCCTGGAGGTGCAGACAGCCGCAGTGCCGGGGTCCCCAAGATGGGGAGCAGCTCTTGGTGAGGTTCTAAATGAGTAGTCTGACCTACCTCACACAGTTGTCAATTTAAGAGGATTCAGGGTGCATAAGGGCTTTGGTGCTCTTTTGTAAGGTGAGGGTGTTGGCAGACTAAAGCTTCTGGCTGGTGAGTGGCAGGTCATCGGAGCAGCGGGATGTCACAGGCCACCGTGGGCCAGGGGCACCCATGGCCCCCCGACATTGCCAGTGCAGCCGTCCCTCTGACCAGCAAGGAATGCCCCCATAGACTTCCTGTGCACTGCCCCAGGGGCTGTATCTGCCCTGTGGGGCCACGGCACAGGGCTGGTGACAGTGCAGGGACATGGGCTTCTTTGAAGCCTTTGGGAATTGGCACAGAGGCGTGACAAATTCTATGGATGGAATGTGTGCACCTGTCCACCACCTTTTAATCACCCGCCCACAGCTGCTCAGAGCTGGAGGGACAGTGTGTATCTGGGTCTGAGTATTTACATGTTAAATTACACATCGGTGATCAAACATGACTTCCCTGCCCCTTCTGTTTTAGATCGCCAGTTGGGTAATGGATGCCTGGAGTGTACATAGGTTATGGCCTGAAATTTCCCTTCAGGACAGTTGTGGGGGCCTGTGAAGGGGGCACTGGGCCCACTCCCCTCATCCCCAGCAATCCTCCTTCCCCCTCCCTCCCCTCTGCAGGGCCACTGACCTCAGCCCCTCTCTGCCAGGCCAAGGCCAAGCCCACCTTGCCCCTGTGAGTCGTGGCTTCTGCTCCAAAGTCTCCCTTGCCTTGTGAGGACTTCAAAGGCAACCCTCTCAGTGGGGTGTCCCTTCTTAAAACTGAGAACACACTGCCCCCAGCACTCCCAGCTCCACGTCCTGCTTTGTAACTTGTTTCCTTGCCTGTAACTTGTTTCCTTGCCTGTGTCGTCTCCCTTCGGGAGTTCCGTTGAGAGTGAAGGTTCTGTCGGGCCCATTCCGCTGCTGTAGCCTCAGAATCCAGACCAGTGTCCGGAGACCTCAGAGTCCAGTCATACATTCACAGTTTAGAAACAACAATTTTGACATCTTGAGTTACAAATGTCAGGATGAAACGGAAAACTCGTGGTCTCTCCATGTTACCATGTTTGATCTTTGTATAAAATGTACATCAAGGGCCCAGGAACTCAGGGCTGAATTTAACTAAGAAGAGCCAGTTTATTCTCAGAAAAAACAACGAGGTTTAGAACACACTGAACAGTACTTGGGGTTATCAGACGTTCATCAAATTCTCTACTTCTTGGTGTCTTCCAACTCCTCCCCGCGCTGCCCAAGTGGCGTTGGTGTTTTGACTGACGGCTTGGCCCTTCCCACTCCTCCCGGGCCCTGCCCCCCTTTTCAGCCGGCAGCACCTCTCAGGGGCTCCTGCGGCTGATACTCCCACACACCACTGCTGGGCTACCCTGGCAGGGGAGCACCTGGACATGCCCGCAAGCCCCAACGTGGAGGCGCCAGCCGCCTCTCTCTCAGTGCTGGGGTGCTGCCTCGGGCTCAGCGTCCTGGGCTCGCTCCCCCCACCCCACCTGCGCCTGCAGCCGCCTTTGCTGCCCTGCACTCCAGTCACCCACCGAGGTTCAGGGCCGACATCCCGCTGCCCGCGGCCTTCAGGCCCCCGGAAGCTCTCCTACCTTAGAACATTCTCTGATCTAAGACAATGCATTTGTCCTTTTTGAAAAGTCTTTCGCACTTTAGCCATCCTAATCTGCATGTATCTCTGTTTTTTTCCTACCACCATCCCCTTTGGCCCCTTGGGCCCTTTCCCCGCCCCGTCCCTCTTAATCCCACTGTTTATGGGGGCCTGCCAGTCTGAAGTATTTCACTTTGTCTAGTCGTAATATGTAATGTCCAGTAACGGTTCTGGTCATTCTGATGTGTGTTACTATATGCACAATCCCCTCAAGTTCCTTCCCTTTTGCTGAAAATGGCAACATTTTCCCTTCCCTCATGGCTGAACAGTCCCCATGGTGTGGACAGACCACACCACTCGCGTCCACTCCTCTGTCCATGGCACCGAGGTTGTTTCTAAGTCCTTGCCGCTAGAATAGTGCTGCAATACACGCTATAGAGCGCACAGTTTTTTGAGTTGACGGATCCATGCTCTTTGGGTGGATGGCCAGAAGTGGGGTGTCTGGGTCCTATTAAAAGACACTTGGACCCTCTCTGGTGGCTCAAGCACAGCACTATGAAGCTGGCTGCAGCCACTTCATGAGTTCGATCCCCACCCCAGAGCTGACCCCCATGGCGTGGCAGACCTCTCCTGACCCGCCCGCTGCTCCCCTCAGCAGTGTACTTTGTCAGTCAGCCTGTTCTGCTCTCCACTCTGTCGCTGGTGAATCCTCTCACCACCCCTGCACCTCTGGCCTATACCCCAGTTCTGTATGCATAAATAAGTAAATCTTTAAAAAAAAATTAAAAGATACTTAAAGGAAGAATTACAGAAATCTGATTTTAGTTTAATAAGATCAGTCCAGATCACTTTCCAAAATGACTGTACCAGTTTTCTGTGTTCCTCCTGCCTTTGCTTCCTACCAGGCTGTGGGCTCCCCAAGGGCAGGATGGGCTTTTTCTTCATTGTGCCCCAAACAGCATCTTTCAAAGTCTAAGTTCTCGAAACACATGCTAAGTTAAAAAAAAAAAAAAAAAGGGAGGGGGCATTCTCTAAGCTCTAAGTAATAGGGAAGAACAGTCTGATTCTTATGTTTGGTGAAGTAATAAATGGAGTAGCACAGACTTTTGTCAGATACAGTCGAGGCAACCTGTAGAACTAAGACCTGGGGAAGATCCGTCTAAAACACTTCATGCAGGGAAAAGCAAAGCCTAAGAGTGAAGCGACTTGGGGGCGGGCACCCGTGAGAATGTCTACCTCGCTCCTTCTGTGGCTTGCTGATCTTCATCTTTGGACGAATATGAGAAATTGAAATGTGAAGAACTGGCCTCAGGTGGGAAAGAGACGGTCAGAGGACACTCCGAGCCTGCCGCGCAAGCTGACATGGGCGCTGCAATGCTCCGTGCTCCTTGCTGGTGCTCGAAGTCCTGGCTGCTGCCAGCAGGGCCCAGACAGGGGAGGCAGGTGGCCTGGGGTCCCCACCTGCCACCACCTGTGAATGGCTACCAGCTTGGGGCTGAGTCGATAAGATGATGTGTGACCTGACATGTGTGAATATTTTTCCATTTAGAATACTGTTTTGGAACATTCTATTAAGGAAGGAAAAACACTTGCTGTGCTCATGAAAATAATGAGTCACAGACTTGTGACGGAAGCAAGCACACTGGCCAGGTCCTCAGCTAGGGCCGAATGATAACTATTACCAGGCAGAATGGCAGGGATGATTCTGAAGCTCCAAATCCTGGGATTTGCATGGCTTTATCTGGGAATATTGCTTTGGAAATTGAATACTATTTCCCAGCTGTCGGATTGCATGCTGCAAACTGTTACCACCAAGACAAAATCATAAAAGGAGAGTGTGGTAGACTAAATGAGAAACCAGCTCAGTCTGACTTCCCTCAACGTAAAGACCTAAAAAAGTGGCTATCTTGGGCGAATGTCAAATCTCACAGCCCTCAATTACTTCAGCCTCTATAAAAACAAATGAGTAATCTGAGGTTAGAGAAGATACCCTTTTGTAATTATAATTACAAGATTCTAATCATCAGAACGCAACAAAATACTTAATGCAGCAAGTCTTCACAGAGACAGCCAGCCAGCACTATTACTAGAAAGGCCCAGAGTAGATAAAACATGAAATCCAGGCAGAAACAAAAGAGAAGAGAAAAGAGAAAGAGTGATATTCCGCCGTGGGTAACCACGACTCAAGCTATAAACATACCCCTTGGCTACAGAGTCCCCTCCTCTCCTTGACCCCATTATCCTTTTTTATTAAACAACCTATAACGCTTAATCTTTATTTCTGGAATATGTTTTCTCAGAAGCAGCTGAGCAAAGGTACATGTCCAAATTCAAGTTACCTTCTTTTAAAGTCCACTTGATGGAGCCTGTCCTCTTGCTCACTGCGTGCAAACTGCCATCCAGAGTGGACACGAACAACAAGGTTTCTGGAAGCGTCACGGTGCTGGGACTTGCAAAAGCCTGCAATGAGATGCGGAAGGACCGTCACGGCCAGCAGCGGCTAACCCCGTGGGCATTCACAATCACAGACTCCTCCACCTCCTAGGGGAGAAGCTGAGGCTGGGGGGACCAACTGTCCCCCACGCACATGTCTGCACCCACACTGAGTGAGGGCCAGAACCAGGCTGTGTCCCCTGGCTCCGCAGCCCTGCCTCCTGCAGTCAAAAAGGGTTCCAACCCAAAGAACAGGACCGGGGCAGGGGTTCTGAGATAAAGGAGGAAGTGCACCCAACTTCTAAATGACTTCCTTCTGGCCACACTTTACTTTTTGAGAACCAGGACTCCCTGATTAAAAAAAAAAAAAAAAAAAAAAAAGGCCAGCACACCCCATGTGCACATCTGACATTTTTAAAAATAAAAGAGTCAGGTGAGAAATCATAAAGCAAAATAAGAAAAAGCAGTTCTCATTCAGTAAAAGAGTTTATAGAATACCAAGGTTTCAATAGATTCGCATTATAATTAAAATGCATTTTAATTAAAGGTGTAACTTTCTTGGTCACAGAATTTTTTAAATGTAAAGGAAATAGGCAAAGGCATGAAATCCATAGTCTCACCCATCACTGATGGCAATGAAAACTGTTAGGTTAATGAAGTTAGGTTAATCTTCCTGGATGGCATTTTAAAATGCTCCTATTTTTTATCTTATAATTCCACTTTTGTAAGCCCAAAGAATTTCCACATATGGAAAAAATTCTGTGTGCGATACCATTCATGATATCCTATTTATAAACACAAAAATAATATCTACGTGGCTATGATAAATCAGGACCCGATCAATGGAATATTACGTAATCATTAAAAGAGCATTTTGGAAAATCCTGTATATGGTACAGGAAAAGGCTTACACAGGTTACCGGGGGAAAAATACAGGATCCTCAACTTAACGTGCACTGCGGTGACAGTCACGCTGCATGGATGTTTTGGGCCGCCCTCCCTATGGCTTGCCAGGGCCGCTCAGCTGCACGGTTTCCATGGGAACAGCGCACACGCATGCAGAGTACAGACAAGTACAAGTGATAAAGGCTGAGGTTTCCCAGGACAACACTCCTCTGAGCTATGCCACCTTGTGATAAGGTTTTTCTCTCCCTTTGTAACGCTGATGTCCTGCCAGGAAGCTGATTCCTGTGGGCGTCGAATGGGAAACGCCACTTGCTTACCCTGTGACAGCTTGAACCTTGGAGAAGACACTGTTTCAAAAATACAGAAATAGGTCCGACTTCTGGCACCAACTGTAAAAAGACTGGGGGTTGCTACTTATCTGTGGGAGCCTGACCCTAAAATACCTGGCCATTCTCGGGGCGAGCTGGATGATGCCTAATGAGCCCCTGAAAAGGGAGGCCGCAGGGTGCACTCCACGGTACCTGACACTCCAGCCCCTGCGTTCCTTTTCCACAGTGTGGACCCCCTGGCAGAAGGGCCAGGCAGCGGCCAGACCTGGCTTGCCTCATGTCTTGCCTGCGTCTGGCTTGGGCTGAGCCCTTTCCTGTGCCAGAGCCTGGGCCTGCCCTCCTGGGATGGGGAGACAATGGAGAGCTTGGCTGTGGCCAGCATTGTCTTTCCTCTGTGCTAAAACCTTCGGTTTGCAGAGAGTCAGCCTTTAATCCTCTTCGAAGCTAGGAAATCAGGCTGAGCTCGGCCAGGTAAGGAAAACAAGGCTCAAGGGTGGGGCCTGCCCAACCAGGGATCCAAAGGTCACTAGGCCGACTATTTGATGGATAGTTACAGCGCCTTCAGCCACGGGTGCAGGTGGTGCCTGGCCTCCCTGGGCCCTCTCACACCTGCGCCCCAGAGGTGTAGGCATCGCCCAGGTGACCAGTGGCCCTGACAAGACCACGGAGGCCTGCAGCTAAATGACACTTGGGGCTGTCTCCATTGCAAAGTGGGGATGGGTTTGCAACTGGAAGTGGGGAGGCTGGATTATGTCAGGTGGAGGCAGTGTGCACACTGGATAAATGAAAAGGTAAGACACAGGGGTAGGAATCCCCAGCAAGGCCCCCAAATAGTCACACCAGGAGCAAGCATTCTATGTGGCAGGTGTTGGGATCATCCAAGAATTGGACTGGACTCTGTGAGTGACTGAAGTGGGGGGTCTCTATGAGTATGTTTCCAAGTGGGAAAACACTGAAGGCAAGAGAGAAAGGCAAAGACAGACGGAAAGGCAGCCTGAGCAGAAACATGGCGGAGAGACCAGAGCGCGCCCGTGGGCAGTCCTCAGCCTGGCCACATTCCTTTCCTGGGCTCTGGCTGCACACACATAAGGCACCTCTCTGCTTAAACTCATCGGGACCACATTTCTGTCATGAACAACCAAAACAGCTCCCCTCCCCCTCACCCAACATAGTTATGAAAGAAGACAGACAGAAAGAAATACTGAAAATCACATTAGGAGTAATTTCTCCCTGTGTTCTAAATGTTCTATACCGTGACCACATAATCTGCATTGAACTTTTTAAAAATATTTATTTATGCACACAACAGCTGGGGTTCAGGCCAGTGGTATGGAGAGTGAGAGAATTCACCAGAGACAGAGTGGAAAGCAGAACAGGCAGAATGACTGAAATGCACTGCTGAGGGGAATAGTGGCAAGGCAGGAGAGGCCTGCTGGGCCCTGTGGGTCGCCTCCCTGGCTGAGGACTGAACTCAAGCTGCAGCGGTTGCAGGTCACCTCACAGTGCTTTAACCCGTTCTGCCACCAGGAAGGACTCAACATTGAACTTTTAATAGAAAGGAGATGGGGGCCCTCCCTGGTGGCTCAAAGGGGGAGGGCGCAGCACTGCAAGCTCATCACAGCCACTTCAGTGCAAGCTTGATCCCCAGTCCTGGAGCTGACCCACATGGTGCAGCAGACCCCTCCTGACCTGCCCACTGCTGCCCTCAGCAGTGTACTTTGTCAGTCAGCCTGTTCTGCTCCCCGCTCTGCCTCTGGTGAATCCTCTCACCCCCTGTACCCCTGTACACTGTACCCTGTACAGTGCTTTAACCTGTTCTGCCACCAGAATGGTGGCAGAATGCATAACTAAATAAATCCTTAAAAAAAAAAAAAGAAAGAAAGGAGATGGACACTGAAGCAGGTGGGAGCAGCGCTGACCTTTAAAGTTCTGGTCTTGGGATACTGGCGACTCAACCACATGTTACCCCCATTCTCTACCCAAGAGGGGCAGTTCAGCAGCCTCATAGCCTCCCGGTAAGACAGCAGCACGCGAGCATCCTGTGGTGTTGTTAAAGCCTCTGGCGCACTTCTGATAACCTGAACGCCCCTGGAGACATCTCACCCGGCAGCGACATAAAGAGACCCGTGTTCCCTGCAGCCACACGTGCCACTCGCTGCTCGTGTGCAAATGCACACCACCTGTTTGAGCATCTTGGCAACCACAGGAAGCGCAATTGTCTCTGGGTGCTGATGAGTGAAAATACAACACTAATCACATAACTAACCGAGCCAGCCAATGATCTCAAAAATGCTGGCTTTGCCTAGAAGCTGGATGTTTAGCAGCTGAGTGTGCTGACAGACTGTCCACAGTGACTGCGTGAGTCTGTCACAAGTCACAGGTTGTGCTGCTCTTTGACGCTCCCAAATCAGGGTGCCTGGGAAGCCGCTGAGAACAGTGTTACTTCCCTGTTATTATCAAGTTTCTGGCTCCCCACCCAATTTTTTTTTTTTTTTTTTTTTTTTTTTTTGCATAGAAGAACTGGGGAACAGGCCAGAGGTGTGGGAGGGGGTGGTGAGAAGATTCACCAGAAACAGGCAGATCTACTGAAACACACTGCTGAGGGGAGCAGTAGGGAAACAGGAGAGGTCTGCTGTGCCCTGTGGGTCAGCTCCATTGCCGGGGATCGAACTCAGTGATAGCACTGAGAATTAACCCCTTCGCCACCAGGGAGACTACCCCCACCCCCAGTGTTTTTCTAAATCGTGAAAATGTCTGCCTTCTAATACAGCTGCTACATAAATGAAATAAGTTTCTAGACACCTCTTGTGACACTGGGCACAGCAGAGACCAGCATGGACCATCGCCACCCCCTTCACTCCCCCCACGCCCCTGGTTTTCACAGCGCTTTTCTCCAGGGTGGATGACAGGCAGCAGGCCCTGAAGTTACTCACACACTCCGGTTTCCAGAGAGTCTGCGAGAGGAAAGAAAGTGCTGGTTCTGGGGATCTGCTTCAAGTGGACACCTGCAACCTGACTCGGTTTTCAAACTAGTGGGGTAGATGCTCCCACCTTCCACAGTGACTTCTAGGAAGTGACCACAGGGACACGGCCCAGGGAGGGCGAGAGTGGCCATGGCAGGTCATCTGGTCTAGCCTGAAACCAGACATCCGTTAGCTGACGGGTCCACCACACTCACACTCCTACACGAGGTGACCCCAAGATGTCTATCAGGGGGAAAACCCAGTTGAGGATTGTGAGGGCTGGAGCTTCCGGGCAGATGACACCAGAGAAATGGTTGGTAAAATCAGCAAATTTCAGTGGGTTGGTTCAGGCTAAAACAGCCCTGCTCGGCCACAGCTCTACCTGCATTTTCCGTGAAAACTAATACAATCCCGGGGATGGAGCTTCTGTCCCATGTTTTGGTTATAAAGCAAGGTCTTGTAAAATGTAATGCTCACTTTGCATTTCCTACAAAAATGCAACAGTAATGACTTTCCTGTTTATAGAGAGAATTAAAAGGTCAGCCGCTGACAGTGCAGATTTGCTCCAATAACCCTAAACACAGCTGACCGTTACTTGCGTGTTGATTCACTCAGCTCCTTATAGCTCAGGTCAGAAAAATCTTTTCTTTTCTTTCTTTTTAAAGATTTATTTATTTATGCTTACAGAGCTGGAGTACAGAACAGAGGTGCAGGGGCAGTGAAAGGATTCACCAGAGACAGAGTGGGGAGCAGGACAGGCCGACTGATGAAGTACACTTCTGAGGGGATCAGTGGGCGGGGTCAGGAGAGGTCTGCTGCGCTAGAGAAATCTATTCTATAATGGTTTCTGCAATAACGTCGCTTAGAAAGTCTTCAGGGAGGAGTTTAGCAGCACAAAAACAAAGGAAACCACCTCTCACCAAAAACCATCAACTTCAACCTCCGAACTAGGACCTGGGACGCAGCTATTGTCCCCGGGGGCTTAAGGGTCCGGTGGGCAAGGTTCTTCTACCACCACTCACCTCTGCCCCTTGAGGAAGAGCAGCAGCGAAGCCCACTGCCAGCCTGTCAGAGATTTAGAAGCGGAAGGAAAGCCCAGTGCTGGGCATCAGGGTTTGCAGAAATAAAGCAGAAATCTTTTCTAGGTATCTTCTCCCCTGCCACCTTCCAACCCAGCAGATCACAGTATATTTAATATCAGCCTCTGAGAATCTAGCCAGTAACTGAATGATGTATCTGCTTTTCCTTTTAAGAGTACCACACCCAGGTTTAGGATTTCTTCAGAGGCCGCTGTGTTTTTTAGTAGATTTTCTACTGTGTTCAATGGATTACTGTTCTACTGCATAATCCTAACTTTAGTTTTATTTATTTAAGGTTAAGAAAACTATTCCTTCACAATGAAAATACAGTACTGATGTAACTCTAGCAAGGATACTGGGAGGTTTCCAAAAGAGGATTATTACACAGGGGAGGGTGTACCTAAATTCCTGGAATCTACAACCTGCCGTCAGCAACCAGGGGATCGCTGCCCTGGCTCATATCCACTGGGAAGACCTGGCCATTGAGGGTAAGCAAAGAAAGAAGTGACTAAAGAGGTCATTTGGTGGGTGAATGAGTACACCTTACAGAATCACCAGCAGGTACGCAAGCAAGGGAAGGATCCATAGGGAAAATTTCCAAAGCATTTTGCTTTACTGCCTATCCTTAGGACATGTGGAATCTGAGATAACCTGCCACACGTCCCCAAAGGTACACTATAGGTGGATTCAAATCAGATAAGGAGTCAGTGTTTATAACCACTAACCTTAGCAAAAAGGCACAGCCGCAAGAAGGGCATTTTCTGTGTGGGCGATATATACCAGGTCCAGGGGGCCTAAGAGGGCTGTGTGCACCGGTGGAGGTGATCGGATGGAGAAGAATGGAGAGAGGAGTAAAGGCAAATTGACTGGACTATCCTGCTGGCTATAATTAGCTGAGAGCCACAGGGTGGATGAGCTTTTAAGAGATACTGATAAGACCCTTCCTGGCCTGTCATGATGGGGTGCCTGTCCTTGAAGGGCATCTCTCTCACACACACACACTCAAGTCAACCTGTGTAGTCATGCCAATTTGTTAGAAACTCCTCAAAATAGCATCTGTAGCAGAGTCCCCTGGCAGGCACTAAACGAGATTCAGAAAAGGCCATGTGTGCCTACAATTCTATTTGCAGCAATAGTATGCACTTTAGACTATAAACTCAAACAAAGCCTGGCTCTTTGAAATTCCGGCGGCTTTACCCAAGCACCCAGTCGAGTCCTGTCATCCCGATGCCATGTGATCACTGGGTAGGAGACTCGGCCCAGTGACGGCTAAACACTGTCAAGAATCACCATTTCGGAGGGGCGCGACTGTGTTGGTGGACTCTGGGTGGCTGGTGGCCGTGTGACGTGGTGACAACACTGCCAAGTGGCGAGCTTATGCCTCTAAAATACAGTGTTGCAGTCAATATTAACCTCCATTAAAGAAAAAAAAAATCACCATTTCAGTTAAAACTGAAATGGGTGCCAGTAGGTGCCAACACAGACCCATCACCGGGACCACGCTGAATCAGGGCCATTGACCCTATCCGGACAGTGGGCTAAGCCCACAGCTGCCCAAGGCCTACCTTTAAGGGCCTTTATTTATGGAAAGGCCTGACTGGACAGATGCAACAAGGATTTTCGCTCTAACCAAACACTGCTCCCAACCCCCACCTTCGCTTACACCGCTGATCCAACCGTAAAGCACTTTATCTCCAAATGTGGAGCCTTCTCTGTATCCATCCGAACAGGGGACACAGACACCTCTTTGTGTTTAGTCTCCTACCTGCTGTATTGGAATAAAGATTAGGAATTAACGCGCTGGGGATGTTAAGAGACTTTTCTTGTTTAATTGCGCCTATGTTTCAAGGCTTTCGGTTTACTACTAAATCATTCCGGATCTTGTTACACTTCGTTTATCTGCACGTAGGTCAGCGATAATCCACCAGCCGGATGGTTCCTTTCTAACCAGCCTTCTGACTGCTGTTTCCTGATATTAAGTCCATAAAGGTAACCATGACATTTGCTTTGGATGGGAGTCAAGTGTCTGGCTGGGATGCAGGAAAGGGCAAGGCCTGACTGAATCTGTGCGGTTTCCAACCGGCAAAAAGAGAGTTGAAGTAGTATTTGTGGCAAGTGTTCTGTGTGGTATAATTAACCACCGCCAAGACAGTTACACAGTTACAACTCACACAGTTACAACTCGGTGTAGGTTGTACTATTTTAATAGATCTGATAAACAGGTCCTCTGAAGTCCATTCTATTCTGGAGTGCAAAGGTATGCTTATTTCACAACAGGTGGGTATATTTCCACAGACTGCTTTGGAGCCCCAGGCCATATACCCAAGTCCAGCAGCTGCCAAGCCCTTTGTCTCGAGATGTTCTGTGAAACCCTTCACCACACTGTGGTCAAGGAGAGTCGTTCTTAGGGCGGCATGCAATCCCTAAGGTTCCCAAGGATCCTGGGGGAACGGTTATCAAAATTAAAACCCAAATTTCACAATCATTTAGTGGTTGAGATTTAGAATGCAGGTATCACCGCTTGTTTCATTTGTTAAAGGAAACAGCAATGTGTTTCCTTGGGAAAGTTTTAAATCTCGTGAAAAACTGAGACCTGGGGTCACTTAGCCCTGAGTGGTAAACAAACTAAGAAACTGTCAATTCGCAGGAGACCACCAACCTTACAGAAAGGCAGATTTTACCCAGCTGGCTTTATTCTTCTATCATTAAACCTATTAGTAGGAAAAAGTCTCCTTAGAAGCACCCCGCCAGGGGAAAAAAGACCCAGTGAGATACCAAGATGTTCAGTCCAGATAACAACTAGCCTGAAACTCTCCATTTTGCTTACACTTGGTTAGCGATTCCCTTTTTTGAGGTAGGGGGAAGGTGGAAGAGTCAGTAGAAAGTGGATAAATGCTCTAGTTAAATAAATATCACCTATAAACGACTGTATTTATGACATAATTGCCACCTACGTTTGCCAGATGCTGCCGAGCTCCATAATACAAGTCAAACACCAAGACCCGTGGCTCAGGTTGTGCTCCCCGGCTGGCCTGACTCCCGACTGTTTGAAGTACCGTGAGGATACCCACCCGCCTCCCCCCCCCGCCCGGCCACCACACCACTCGCCCCTCTCCAATTAGCTGGGCGGCCACTGAAGTCCCTATGGCCCTAGAGAGATCAAACAGCGGGCACCGTTTATGGCTTCTGGGATATGTAATTTTAGAGATGAAAAGGGCTGGAGAGGTCTCCTTACCCAACCCTCTCATTTCACAGGAGAAGAAATCAAGGCCCAGAGAGGTGAAGTGACTTGCCCAAGGCACCACAGAATCCTGGTCTCCGCCTCCCTTCTGGCGCCCTGCCCACCACGCCACACTATAATTTCACTACTTTAAATCACGGTTCTTTGAGAACCATAAGCTTAAATTACTTCAGGCTTGGAGCTCCTCTTGGTGTCCTGCTGGGGCAGATGAAGGTGGGCACGCTGCTCTGATATCAGGGTAGGATCTTTGAGATGAGACCAAAATATAATTTGCAGGTTCTGCACAGACACCCAAAATGCCACAAGGCACCGCGAGTTCTACAGGGTGGACTCTTGAAAAACATTCTGGATACAAATTCCTGAGATCCCACTGTAGATTCTAAGTGGGTGGGGACAACACTGCCAAAAGTCAAAGGTCACAGCCTCAGCCACCATGAAAAAATCCTCGCAATCCATGTTAGTCCAGCACAGGTTTAATGGTTTTTTTAAAAAAAAAAGATTTATCTATTCATACAGAACTGGGGTACAGGCCAGAGATGCAGAGGGTGAGAGGATTCACCAGGGACAGAGTGGGGAGCAGAACAGGCCGGCTGACAAGCACACTGCTGAGGGGAGCCGCCAGCAGGTCAGGAGAGGTCTGCCGCGCCATGTGGTCACCTCCGGGGCAGGCGGGGATCGAACTCATGCGAAAGTGGCTTTAGCGTCTCAGTGCTGTGCTTTAACCCACTGCGCCACCTGGGAGGGCCCTATAATGGCTTTTTAAAAATGCTCTTTGGAGATGATGATATTGATGAGGCCGCAGCCATCGCAGTTCCCTTGAGGAAGCGAGTCACTCCTCCGACGCCAGTGCCGGGGGCTGCACATGACCGAGCAGCACAAGACAACCCCTTTGCTTTGAACAGCGAGGACCATTTAGATGACCACACATAAACGGAGGGGCCTCAGGCCACAGCCCAGGCAGCTCCAGCCGGCAGGAACACCACGCCCACACGAAACACAGAGCTACCTCAAGGCTTTTTCAAGTGAAAAAAAATTCTATGCCATCACGTTTCCATAAAACCTGGATGGGCTTCTATTTTCTAGTCTCTTCTGACCACGCAATTCTCACATGTCTGCTCCGAAGTGGGAAACCACGAAAATCCACCCTCAAGGCTGTGGCACAACCGAATCTAGCCTTGGTGCGAAGCCAGAACGAGAGGCCAGGCAGCGGGGCCCAGGCCATGGACCCCTGCTGCCTCCCTTATCAGGGGTGGGCAGGAAACAGACACAGGAAAGAATTACCAACCCGGGGACAGGGCCTTTGGCCTCAAGGCAGTGGTCCCTCTACGCCGAGGAGAACAGAGCTCCCTCCCGGGGCACGAAGCCCGGCTGTGGACCGGACGGCGGGGCGTGCTCTGGAGGCCGCACAGCTGCTGCCAGTGCACAAGGGTTCCTTCTCCCGGGATCACGCCCCAAAGCCACCGTCCCGCCAGAATCCTGCCCAGTCTGGAGGTCATCCCGTCACACCACCAGCTCCCACAGACAACACAGGCAGCAGCAGGGCAGCTGAGCGGTGGGGCGGGCGGGCTGAGTGTTCACATCTGCTTCTCCCTTTGAGAAGGGAGGCCTAGCCACACCTCCCTACATGCCAAGACAGAAAAATCAATCAGAAGGATTAAAGAAGAAAACAGGAGTTGTGGCGATGCTGAGGAAGACACTGTATGAAAGAAAGTGGTGGTAGCCAAAGATACTATCGGAAAGTCAACAGACTCAAAGACCTGATTACCAGCTCTGTGTCCATCTCCTCTGCTCCCAGCTCCTCCTCTGGCCGGCAGTGGTAAGAGCGAGCCGGTGCTGGCAAGCTGCGCTCATTAAGAAGTGGGTAAAATGCTTGGTTTGTGGTGTTGAAGAGGAGCATAACAGCTGCAAAGATGCTCACCAAGCAAGGTAACATGCCCAGTTCTGGGGCTGTGTGAGAACTGCCTGGAATCCTCACTAAGCATCAGTGTGGGGTCGGCCAGTGTGACGCAGCGGTCAGCAGGTGGGCTCTACAGCCGGCGCCCCTCTGGCAGGCCGATACAGCTGGCGCCCCAAGCGACAAAAGGGATGATGATACTTCCCTCAAAGGGCTGCCGGGGGATTTAAATGAGCTAATAATACACACAAAAGTCTGAGAAAAGTGCTTGTATCTGGTGAGCGTGCACCAGCGTCAGCTGTCACGGACATGTCCGGGCTGTGCAAGGCCCTGGGACCCAAACACAACAGAGGCCGGTCTTGCCCTCGTGGGGTCTGTAGTCTAACCAGGCCTCAGAGGTCTGTCACACCCACAGAAGGGCAGGCTGCAGCCTGGGCCGTGCACTGGAGAAACGCCAGAGCTCACCGGTGGGTCTTGGAGTGGGTGGGGGCCCAAGCCTCGGGTTTTCCTGAAGGGGTGACACCCGAGTTAAGACCTCCAGGGAGGGGAGCTGCCTGGCAGAGGGAATAAGCCTGGACAGAGGCCTGAGGTGGACGACAACTCACTGTGTCTAAGGACCGAGCTGGCAATGACGGCTGGAGAGAAAGTTGAGGGGAGGACAGGACAGGTGGGCGGGACGCAGGTGGGCAGAAGCCCCGCAGTGTGCACCAGGCCAAGAGTCTTCTTTACAGGTCTCTGCCCTGCAGGCGGCTGACAGGCAAAGCAGGCGCGTGCGCTGCTCACACGCGTGCAGAGTTCCTGGAGGGGCAGGGACCCTAAGGCGCCGCGTCCATCTACCTGACACGGCCCCTGGGTTCACAGCCCAGGTGTGTCCTGTCCTCTGTGCGATAGGTGGATGCAGCTTGCTTAGCTGGCTGATAGCTGATATCAGCGTAACACGCCAAAATGTCAAGGAGTATGATCAGAAAACTGGTTTTGTGATGAAAGGTGGCCTGAGCAACAAACCCCAGCGCGAGGCCTCCTGCCTCGGGCGGCCCCGCGCATGCGCAGGGGCACAGGCCAGCGGCCCGCGCGAGGCCCTTGGCATTAAACGCTGCTCGCTCCTCCCCATCGCGGGGTGCTCACCTCCACAACACCTGCGGTGAGTCCTAGGGCGCTTTTTGCTGTCGTAGGCAGAAATCGTGAGGACACTAACCTTGCAGAGTGAGATATGTCACTGGATTGTGGGTTCACGTTACTCAAGCCGCTGGCAAGGGCCTGCAGTGTTTATCAATCTCGCCCAGGCACTCCCGGTTTCACACTTCTTCCTGTTGGCTGGCTCCTCCGTGTCCAACTTGCTAGTTCACTGATTTCAACCCCACTGCCTAGGCTGGACTCTGTTCTATCCTACATCTTTGCAGAAAGAAGGATCCTATTACACCCCAGGCACGGGAGCCCCAGGCATATAAAAACCCCTGAGCACTAAGATTTCACCATCTAGCAGAGAAAGAGTGCAATATAAAGAAAAAAAGATGCAGGTTCCAAAACAGCGAAAGTAACCTGACACCTGCTCGGGGCAATTCCTGAGATCCTGAGCCACACACCTTCTCTGGCCAACCCCCACCCCCACCCACCCCATTTCCCTGCTCAGGCTTCTCATTCCCAGGACAGCCTGTGCTCTGAAACTCTAAAGCCTGCTGCTGAGCCTCTGGAAACTCCCAACTGGAAACCCCAAAGTTCCTCAAGTATCGGCACAAGACTAGCATGGTCTCCCCAAAAGCTCTAGGGGTGAGAGAGGCAGAGCGTAGAGGAGGAAGACGCACACAGGTGCATGCTCTGCTCCCGGCCTCGGCCTCGCTGGCCTCGGCCTCGCTGTCCCAGTGACAGGCAGGCTGGGCTGGGAGAGGCATTTCCGCTGGGTCACTGACAGGCGAGTGTGCCAGGCCTTCCTCTCTGCTCAGCCACCGTGCAGATTCCTCGCATCCTGAGCCAGCTAAGCATGCCCCAGACCCACAAGAGAATCTGGGCGATTCTGGGAGTCCCCATGCTGCTCAACAGTCATTCCCAGTCTTTCGACCTCCCAGTGTCTCCATTTATCGTGAAACATTGCAAAATTGGGAATTAGTAATCATCTGATTCACTTTCAGGTTGGGGGTGGTAGGAGGAAACAGCACAAAAATCAGCCAATATTAAGTGGGCGGAGGTTAGTGACTCGCAGGTCCACCCCGTGCTGGAGACACAACTCAGCCTGCTCCTAAACTGGAAGGGAGCCGCCCTGTGTCTCCAAACCACACATCAGATAAGTAACCGAACTTTACCCAGGCACGAAAGCCCAAGAGATTTCCAAGTACTGAGCATCAGAACAAGGTGACTTAGGCTGGGTTTTAGAGCCACTGTGGGCTCAGTTCCCAGTCAGCTGAATACCAGAACTACAGATAAGCTTGTTCTTAATCTCTACTTTCAAGACAACCGTTTCATCTTTGCAAACCCAGACCACAGCAAGTAGGAAATGAGCCAACGCAGAAGGAGGGTAAAGGCCCAGGGCTGTCGGTGAGTTGGTGCCTTCGAGATCAGTGGCCCGGCTCCCACCTTTCGCCTTTCTTGGAGGTTTTTGAAAATAACTGGGAGGCTTATAAGTAAGTCCACAATGGGAAAAGCAATTCAATTTTGTTATTTAAAAATAAAAGTATTTGCATTTCCTGCAGAGGGAACAGCCTGTGCAAAGGCCTTGAGGTAACTTATACACATGTGTTTTGGGGAGCAAAGTTGCTGGCTCTGTCCCAAGCAAGTCCTGGGGGTTCCTGAGTTCTCCTTGATGGAATTCTAAACTTTCTCATGCTACATTATCATGAAACATTGCCCTCGTATTTGCACATGTGAGCTGTCAACACCTGTCCTCCAGAAGAAGAGCCGAGAAACTAATTAGAGCACAAAGCTGCTGTGAGCATCCAGTCTAGACAAAGAGGTCTGGGACAGCCCCGGCTCCCAGCGGCCCCCGGCTCCCAGCGGCCCCCGGGACAGGTGTGCACACCTGAGGGAGATGCAGCCCAAACCACACAGCGAGCGCACCAGGCACCCGTCTCCCTCACTCTGCTCTGTGCTTCTTGCTTTGCGCAGAATTTTCACTCTGCACGTGCTACACGAGACGTACCCAGATGCTATTGTTTCCTGTCTGTCTCCAGGGGAGCAGTGAGCTTCGGGAAGGCAGGCGTCTCCGTTTTGCTCACTAGTGTGTCCCACGTGCCATGGACTGTGCTTCCTCTGTGAAACTGGCGCACGCGTGACAGGAGAAGCAGGCGGAATCCACTACATCCCTGGCTGCTCCATCAAAGCAGCCCCACTGTGAAGAGTTACCAGGAACAGGAGCGGCGGGGGTGCTAGCCACACTAACCCAATGGGGTAGGGGGGCACTTATAAGCTCATGGAAGTGATTTGCTGGTTGCTTGTTTTATGGAGGGGAAACAGCACCTGTGCCTGAGGTCTCCCAGCTAGAACAGAGAACCCCTCACGTCCCAGGAAAGCAGACATTTTTATCACTGGGTCACCTATGAGGAGTCTGACTATTGATCCGCAGTTTGAAGCAGCTACAGTGACGAACTCTGCCTGCCCATGCGAGAATGAACGGAGGCTGCCACACAGGATTTCCTTTCAGGCTAAGCTGTCCCCACCTCAAGAGCTGCTACTAGCCTGAAAAATGTGTCAAGCCCAACTTCTGTATGAAATGAGTCAAAAGCTGTCTCTCCAATTCAGGCAAGTGTCTGTGATCTTACGCGCACAGGTAGACACAATTGCTGTGTGCAGGCTTAAGGAACAGGAATCACTATTCCTTGACAGTCTCAATTTGACTACACATTGCAGCTGCCTGGGCTTTAAAAAAATTTTTTTTTTTAAGATGTGACCTCCCACCCAGAGATTCTGATTTCATTTATCAGGGGTGGGGTGGGACAAAGGGTTTTATAAAAGCACCCCAGGTGACTCCAGGTGACCAATTTAGCCAGACAACCTCAAGTCACCTTCCCTACATTCCCAGTGACAGCTTTGGCCCTAGATAGATTTTTTTTTTCATTCCTGGAGACCCCTATCAGAGCCAAGGCCCATCTGCTTTAAGACAAGAAATGTGACTTAATTTGGTCAGCTAACTCCGCTGAACCAAGTGGAGAGCAATGCCAAAGTCAGGGTCTGGGGAGCTGACAGCACTGTTTGTCCAGGAAATGTACAAAAAAATTCAGTTTCCATGACAAATACTTCCGTGGCCTAGACAATTACTCCCTCATCTGAAACAGAGAAGGGGAAAATAACCCCCCAGAGAAAGGGGTGGTTTTGAATTATAATTATAAATTAGCCTTCTACCCGGGGAAATCATGTTTAATACATAAGACAGCAGTCCTGGATCAAGGTTCATTTCCTAATAGCGAAACATCATGCTGAGTGAAAAATGAAACTGACTTGGAATAATCACAAGCCACTTATCTCACGGGGCTTGGCAGTGGAAAAATTAATCTCATTACTGATATGAGGAGCCCATCAGGAAGGCACCGTGCATACACCATGGCTCATGTCCACCCAGCCCCTCTCACGCCCCAGGAAGGAAGGGAGGTCACAGCAGAGCAGCATCTTCCTCCCCGCCAAAAGAACCTAGCACCTGCCTGATGATAACACAGCTCCCAGTAGTAGGAGCTTTAAGGAGCCTCGGAGAGGAATTCCGTCAGCATCTGCTGCACGCCGGCCACAATAGGCGTGGCTAACCCACCACGCTGAATGCCACAGGGTCCTCCAGCATAAACCAGCAAGAGAAGGTGGCATCTCCCAGCCCCAGGAGGTGTGCCTGCTGGCAACCCTCCTCGCTCCCTCTCATGCTACCCTGCAACCCACCTACGCTGCTGAGTCCTTCCACTGTGGTCCAAGGGCCAAGGCCACTCTCTCTCCGGTCAACACAGACCCATTTCCTGGTGCCAGAGTGCTCGGGAGGCGGGGCCCTCGCAAAGGCAAGCACGGGGCCCATCTGCAAATGAGTTCTGTCTTCATGGGATTCTTTGCCATAGGCTGTGGCTGCACCATGGAAGAGCAACTTTGGTTAAAGGCTTCAAGAAACGAACTTTCAGTTTTGCTATTTCAGAAACATTACTGGGCGAGATCTTACCAAAGAACATGCACCTGCTTGGATATTATTAGACCTAAGCAAAGAAACCAGCTTAAACTGCCACCTGGGTGGAAAGCGTCTTCATCTCCAGAACGGCTGGATTTGGCTCTGGTGGTGGCTGAAGTCCATCTCCCTGAGAGAAAGGCCCCGATGATGGCCTTTCCGACTCAAAGCTGCATCTTTCTACTTCTGCAATGAAGGTAAAAGACCACAACTCTGTGGAAGGGACAAGAGCATTATCTGTGCAACTTCCTGCAGCTTTCAAGAAGGTCTGCATTCTTCTCTAGGTCCTACCTTTTATTGAGGTGGCCTGGTCATCCGCTCAGGGACAAGAGCATTATCTGTGCAACTTCCTGCAGCTTTCAAGAAGGTCTGCATTCTTCTCTAGGTCCTACCTTTTATTGAGGTGGCCTGGTCATCCGCTCACACTGTGCTGGAGTAGCCGGACTGCTGTGTTCTAGCAGATCCCCCGGAATGCAAGCGGTGCATGGGGCTTCCCTTCACTGGCATGCAGCAGTTAAGCTCAACATTCAGATTCTCCACTCTCTGACCTTGGACATCACCAGTCCTCTCTGACTCAGCTTCCTTATTTGTCTCCTCTGGGGAGCAGAGCAAGGCAGTGATTGTTCACCCTTAGGAGGGAGGGTGGCCTCGAGAGAGGGAGGTGCATGCCTTCCAAGGTTCTAAATTGCCCCCATTACTGAGGGTGTGCATAGGGTGGGGGGTGCTGAGGCTCTTTGAACAGCACCAGTTAGATTCGACCCCCCGAGCCCCCCCACCAACAGTCTAAATACGCTGATTCATGTATGGTCCCACTGCTCACAATATTACTGGAATGTTTTGGAAATTCCCTCAAAAGAATATACTTTTGAAGAAGTGGCAAAGTCTTCAGTTGGTTTTCAAAAAAACCAAATCCAAGAGTTCTCAATAAATTGTGCAACCAGCGGAGTAATAAGGTTTTGATCAAAACCTCAGTGTCAACCAAGTAAAAGTTACATTCAAGCAAGGTTGGGAAATCTTTTATGTTGTGTAAGGATAATCAACTTACAAGTCTCAATACTGCCTTTTTAACGGTTCCTTTATTTTTATTTTTTGCTTTTAAAGTAGAATTTTTGTTTTCATTAAATAAGTTATTAAATGATGATCTGGGGGGGGGGGAGAGGAAGAAAAACACCCATGGCATTACTCTGTTGTCAGGTGCGTCTCTGACCTTGCAGGAAAGACAGATCTATGTCTATGTGTTTTAAGAACTGTAATCCCCAAAGGGCACAATCAGTGCATCAACTCTTGATGTACAAATAGTTTCAAGGCAAAATTTCAAGTGGTCTCACAACCAACTATATAGAAATAATCCTGTCTATAGAAAGTGGGTTCCCCTCAAAGCCAAACTCACAAACTCATCCTGAGGTTATTGTAGGGTGCTCAGGGGACCCATATGTATGAGACATCTGATCTGCAGACCAAAGGACCCTGCACACAGCTGTTTAACAGATGAGGCACACGTGTCATCAGGAAACAGCCATGGTCATTTTCACCTTCAAAACATACGCAAAACAAAATTTGAACATCATTTTCATGTGGCTTAACATTCACCCTAGTAGAGGGGAAAAAAGCTTTCTTGAACAGGGCTGTCATAAAACCACTTTAATGTTAGTTTTGGACTTTTAAAAACATTCAGTATTGCTTGGGCTGTAGTGAAGGGTGAGGACTACAAAAGAATGCATACAACGAGTAGATTCCACTTCTAGGAATTTATCTCAAGGAAATAATTAAGCAATTAAAATGCACTCAAGAATTAACAAAATCACATTGTTTATAATAGTGAAAATTAAAAACAACTTCAATTATTCAATGGTGAAATATGGTATATCCATTCAGAGAAATATTATGAAGCCAGTAAGAATAATATTGCAAAATTAAATCTGTTGACACAGAAAGATGTTTCAGTTTAGGGGAAAATATTGCCAATGCAAATATGTACACAGAAAAATATATAAATCAAGATATTAGTAGATTAACCACTAGGGAAATACAAACCAAAACCATAGTGAGTTACCACGCACACCCACTGAGATGACTATAATTAAAAAGACAGATAATAGCAACTGGTGAGGATGTGAAGAAACTGGTACCTGCACAGCAGGGAGGAATGTAAAATAGTGCAGCTGTTTTAGAAAATAGTCTGGCAACAATTCCTCAAAAAGTTACTATAGGTTAACTCTAGAAAAGCTATTTCTTGGCATATACTCAAGAAAAATGAAAATATATGGCCATCAAAAATGTAAACGCAAGAGTTTACCACAGAATTATTCATAAGAGGGGAAAGGAAACAATCCAAATGTCCATCAACTGAGGAATGGGTAAAAAGGGGAAGATATCCATATAGTGGAATATTATTCAGCAATGAAAAGTAATGAAGCATTGATACATGCCACTTTGAAAAAAATATGCTAAGTCAAAGAAGTCAGTTATAAAAGACTACATATAGCATGGTTTCTTTTATAGGAAATATCTAGAACAGGCACATTTATAGAGACAGTAAAGATTCGGTGGGTGCCAGGGATTGGGAATTTTGTGGGAAATAGGGAGTGAGAGCTAATGGTCATAGAGTTTCTTTTGAAGATGATGAAAATATTATAAAATTGACTGTAGTGGTGATTGCATCATTCTGTGAACACACTAACCACCATTGATTTGTATACTTTAAATGTGTGAATTGTATGACACATGAATTATATCTCAAGCTGTCAAAATGTTAAGAAAGATTTAGATAGTAGAATATAGAGCTATTAGCCTATAGATTAGGTTTGTTGCTATTCATTTACTTAGGCTTATCTGTGTTCTCTAACTTTTCTACAGTAAATTCAATTACTTTAAGGGATTTTTAAAAATCCTTCCCATGTGATCATACAGACAGTACCAAACACAAAAGGTTTGAAGAATAGGAAATCCACTTTTCCTTAAAATAGTAGAAAAACTGGCAAATACCCAACAGGCTGATCCCCAAGCAAAGTAAGAGTTACTACTCCAGCAACACATGTCAGTTACGATCCCAGGCCCTCCCTGGCTTGGGGCTGCTCAGACTTCAAATGCTTTTTTCATGGATAATGGTTTATAAAAATGCCAGTAAAAATGTCAAATGTGACATACTCAGAATATTTCCTCACAGACCCTAGAAAACAATCTGTGATAAAAACTGAACAGGAATAGAGAACACCTATTTTTACACTTGTATTTGCTGTCTGTACAAGAACTAAGGCAATAAGATAATCAGAAGTGATGTAAAAACTGTCTGAGAGTTACTTTTAAAAAAGGAAGGCAAGTAAGGAGTACTTTTTTAACTTTTACTTTTCTTCATCTGTATCTTGTCCGTGGGACCCACTTAAATATGTCAGACAGTTTTTACATCACAGAGGCAGGGAAGGGTCAGAATCCAACATGCGATATAGGTAGAATCCCAGCACCCTGAAAAACAGCCAGGCAGCATGTTTCTTATTCACTGACTATGATTCACCATCCGTGTCTTTTAAGCCAGCATCACACTCTAATCACAATGCTAGGTTACCGGCCCCAAGTTATTTGTGCATAAGAAAAACTGAATCCATTAACATGACACATTGGGCTTTTCTCCCCCGATCATCTCCTTAGGGTGAACATTTGATCATTATGAAACCTACACATTCTTGAACCTAACCATGACGCCGATGCCTACAGCAAAGAGGTTTCTGATGAAAACAAAGTAGGCACCTGTAAAACGGAGCTGACGACCAAGGCAGGCCCACGGCAACAGCCCGCTGGCCCGGAAAGGTGACGCAGCTCGACCCAGACAAGAGGAAACCTTGGTAGACTCCCTGGCTTTGTTTCAGGGAAATGGTCTTTGGTCTTTCTCTTGTGCTCTGAGAAGCTAGACTGTGGAGAGCCAAGTGGGCAGGGAGTTAAGACAACCAGACACACGCCACAGCTGCAGTCTCATTTCAACAGAGACGCTCTCCCTGCTACCACCTGGGAGGAAGATTCGTGCAGGTGATAACCATTGGAATAAATGATAAGCCACTGCATTTCTAGTTAAGGCTCATATCTCAGACGACATTCTCTGTGTCTGAACACAGGTCCTCAATTCTCAGGTATTTTTAACCCTTTAAAACCCAAACAAACACTAACTGAGTAAAAGAAACTATATAGATTTTAGCTGATGAAAGTATCTTGGTTCTCAGAGGACTCTAGTTCTTGTGAGAAGTGGCACCTACATTGAGGATCACATGACAGAGGGAAGGTGACAGCAATGAGCATTAGGTACAACATCTGAGTCTAGGAAGAACGTGGGGAGTTAGTGAACACATTCTAGATCAACAAATGACAGCCCAGAAACTAATGACACTGATGTTATTGCATTTTGGATCCTGGAATCTAGAGGCTCAGCCCATGATGAGTCAGTGTCTCATTCAGACATGCTGGAAGAAAACCACAATATTGCCTTCAGTGCACTAGCTGCTTCATCAATCAAAAGGAATTTGCATCAAAAAGTATTCTCTGCAGAGGCATAGTATGTTTTAAAAATGATGAATTAGAGTAGGAGAGGCAGGCGCCTTGCCAGGTGTTAGCTATATCCACTTCACAGATAAAGAAAAGGAATCTCTGAGAAGTGCAATTGCCTGAGGGGACATTTTGCCACCGGCAGCTTAGACTGTCTGATTTTACAGCCACACCGGCTATGTAGCATCTCGGCCGCCTAGTCTAACTGCAAACTCCGCAGTGGGTTTGTTTAAAATTTAAAAATAATTCTCACTTTGGGGGGAATCAAAGTTTTCACAGGTAGATAAATTTGGATCTTTTATGTAAAAAGCAGTCATACTAAAATATAACTTTTTGATAAGAGTTTGGAATAGCTCACTACGAATTCTGCGACATGTGGATTTCCAATGCAATTTGGAAATATTTACATGAAACGAAACTATAGTCCCAACTAAATCTAAATAGCTATTTTTGGCCCCTCTGGCATAAGTTAGTAACTCAAGTCATACAACTGAGCGAAAAAATAGCAAATGGAAAAGCATGGCAAAGAAAACGATATACACCAAGGCCCTGACGATAGGAAAGATTGGATCACCCTACCATATGCTTGGATATTGTTTAGACTCTCACAGGTGAAGAGATGGCAACACGCACTTAACCAATCCAAGATGAAATGCTCAAGTTCAACACCAACTCTAGTCATGAAAGTGGGTTTTTCTAACTGGAAGAGACGACTTCCATCATCAAGTGTATACAAATGTCTCTTAAAAACAAACAAACCCGAATTTGAAGAAAGTGGTCTTATATATTAATATTACTTCCTCTGTTTCGGAACTCTTGTTAAAGAGCAGGGACTATTATTGACCTAACAGGCATAACCGCCTGAAGAGTTCAGACCCTGTACTCAGGTGCACACATGTCAACCTCCACCTGGACATCTGGTACATGATATGCCCTATTAAAGAGTACACAGTGGAGGTCACTGCCCGGCCACATCCTGAACAATATGTTTAAAAGAAAAAAAACAACATTCACTTAGTCTCTTCCAACCAGAAGAACAGAAGCCGATCCAGAAAATGTCCTCCCCACCATGGGGTCTACAGCCTGAATGGAGGCCTTCAGGCGTAAGTAGATGGAAAGCACACGCCTCTCTCCAGAAGATGAAGAGCTCACGGTGCTCTCACTTGAGCGGCGTCACCGCTGTTCCATATGGGGTCTCATGCAGAGAGCCCAAGCCCCCAGCCTTAACTAACTTAACAGGTCCCGTTTCACAAAAGACCGCCTGCCTCTGTGACTCGCAGGAAACCTCCAAGGCAGGTAGGCAGGATCAAGCTTGGGTAAAAATGCTTCCCGGTTCCCGAAGTTCTCCGCGTTCTTCAAAGTTCCAGCAAGGATCATAAACCCAAGACCTTCCCTTCCCCGGCTGTAGGGCCCTGCGGTCCTTCCTCCGCGGTTACGGCCGGGCGAGCGGACGCCACCTGTGCGGAGGGTCCGGCAGGTGAGGCGGCCTCCCGAGGTCTCGGGGCCTTCTGGAGACCCCGAGGTGCTGCCGAGGCGACGCGAAGTTGCGCCGCGCGC
>NW_004567139.1:1165007-1167242 GCF_000260355.1 Condylura cristata
GCTGGCCGGCTGCAGGGGGCGGTGCGGGCGGAGAACCGGGCAGGGGCGCCGCGGCGACAGCGCGGCGGGGGCCGAGCTTCAGCCGACACAGAGCTGACTAGGCGGTGGCAGCTCCCCCATTCCCCGCCCTATAAGTGCCGGTGCCGGCGCTTCTTCCGGTCAGGGGCGGGGCCAGGCCTTCTTGGGGGCGGCCCAGGGGCGGGACTCTGCTTCAGGGGCGGGGTTTTGAGGGCGGTCCTGTCTCGGGGGCGGAGCTTCAGGGCCGTCTCGGGGCGGGGCCACCTCGGGGGCGGGGCCATGCCCGGGCAGCCGAGCGCTCGCTGGAGTCTCCGCCAGCGGCTGCTGGAGAGAAGGACCCCGCCTCGAGTACGTGCGGCATCTTCGGGCCCAGGCTAGGAGCCAGGACCCGGCCTGCGGGACACCGGCAGCCGAGCCACACGGGCGCGCCCCTCCCCCGGGCGATCCCTCGAACTCCATCGCCTAGGGGCCCATGGCGTCAGACTTGATTAGAAGAAAGGCCTGGAGACGACGTTGCGGGACCGGGCTTGGCCTTCTCGCCGTGGGGGATCGTGGGAGGCCTCCGCTGTGAGGGCCAGCCCCGGGCAGGGATTCCAGCAAATGAGGCGTTCCGCCCTGCGCACTGAAGACCCTGTTCTTCCCTTTATTTGCCCTCAGGTAGTCCCCTCAAATCATGTCCGACAGCCATAAGTCCCCACTGGAGTAAACCATGGCCAGGTCACTCGCCAAAAATTATAAGCAAAGAAGGAAACCAATTTGGCTGCTTGTGTGGTGTGTTAATGTGGTGTTTGTAAATGTGACCTCTGACGCTTGAGATGACATGTGTCATAACTCACTGGCGGGAGAGGATGGGTGGAGGACGCTCACAAGGTCTAGTGGAGGGTTATGGGCCATTAGTCTCAATTAAAGAGCCCTGGCAGCTGCTGGGCCACTACCCTGCCTTCCACTGAGATGCAAGGGGAGAGGGCAGACACATGGTAATAAAGTGCAAACTGAGATTAGGAGCACTACATTTACACTCTTAGGAGAAAGAAAAGAGCGGGCAGGGGGATAGCAGCTTCTCTAATTTTTCCTAACTTGTTCACATGGCAGCTTGAGATATTTCAGGGTTTGGGGGGAAAGAGTTAGCAATACCCAAGAAAACAGGCTGGCAAAGTCTGTGTGCACAATGACACAGACCTATCCACCTATACCTATAACAGAAATGCCCACACCCTGCAAACAGGGCTCCCCACTCCCAACCTCCACATCACAAAGGGTCAGTCCAGCCAATGTTGAAGAAGCCAACTCAACTGGAGTGTAGGCCACGTCTTGGCAACCCTGAAAGTATAGACCCATCTGAAAGGAGACCAGGATTGGTGAGGAGATGTGTGCAAAGAGAAGCTCCATCACTGCTGAGCTGTGGTCAGGTGGCCAGGGTGGAGGACACTGGGAGGAGTGCTTTAATGACTACCTGTGGGGTTTGCAAGCAGACACCAAGACTTTAGAGAGCATGTGCTTGAATTAAAAGAGAAGCTGGGTTGGAAAATGCTGCTCTCCTATCACTTCTCTGGTTCTTTTTTTCAAATAGAGTAAATCCAGGAGGGGAACTTTCTGTGCCAGGAAACTTGCAACCCTTTTACAATTCAAAATGTCACTGTGACCCTGTAAATACAGCAGCTGAAACACAAAGGGAAATGCTTACCTCAATCTGACTCATTAATCAGCTCTAACGATGCAATAATGAAAAAATTCTCCACTCCAAGAAACCTTGTCCAGGTAGGTTTATTTACCTTGTACTCAGTTAGACCAAATCTCTGAGCCTTACCCACACCGGCTAGGTTGTTCATACTTGTAATCAGTTCACATGTTTTATGTGCTTCTCCACTGGCTTGGAAACTCATACTGATAAACTCTGGGTTTATTTATGGTGGCACCATCCACCATCTTGTTCCACAGTCAAGCACTATTTCAGCAATGTTTTGCTTACAATAAAGCAAAAGTTGGCATTGCTTGATAAACACAAATAGAAATGGAAATAGTTTGTAGGGTGCCTTTGAAGTTGACCTGCCCCTATAAAAGACCTGAAAGTATGCAGTCGTGACCTCTGGAAATAGCATTAAATAGCATGGTCTTAGTGTAAAGATAAGCCTCTTTCTTTTACCAACATAAAAGCAAATAAATACCTACCCAGATTCAACAAAGACTGTAGCAGGACCTTAATATATACGGGGGGGG
>NW_004567139.1:1167342-1172315 GCF_000260355.1 Condylura cristata
TTAACAAAGTCTTACTTCACTTACTTTCACTTCCCTGAATATAAGTGGTTCCCAAATTTAGAGAGCTTCTTGAAAAAAGGATTTTCAACGTGTTTTCCTGGGCTTTCCCCCCACTGGTTCACAACATCCTTGGGGTGGAGCCCAGAGAATGTGTTTTTCAGTTTCACAGGTGCCTAAGAGCAGCCCAAATCCTGGTCTCCAGTTGGTTCCTTGAAGCCCTGAAACCCTTTTCTTTAGTTTAGCAAATGTCGCCCTCTAGTGGAAAAAATTATGATCCAGGTCTTCAAACGTTCGCGATCCTGACTCCCATTTAAAACTCTTCAAATTTTCATCTAAAAATTATACGAGTTTGGTTTGCACGCAGCCACTCAGCGGAAGAGTAGCTCCCTCCCAGGAATACTTGAAAGGAAAAGCTAGCAAAGCCAGAAAGACAGACTGAAAGCTCCAGGACTTGTCAAAGGAACTTCCTTGAGAGGAAAGTCAACTGGCCTTTTTTAATAGTGATTTCAGTGTTGCTGTGGTTGCTGTTCTAGACATATTTGAACTTACAGAATAGGAAGGGTGGTTATGGGGTAAGTGAAATGAAGAAGCAAGCGTCTCCAGGAGCAAGCTAAATTTCCATCTCCTTTGTGTCCTCGTGCTTAAGAAAATTTCAGAAAAGTTATCACTGTGAGCAATTTGGTTCTCAGGGAAATAAAACGGGCTCCCCTGGCTGTGGGGTGACTGCATTTGGAAAGAAGGTGTCACCCATTCTGAAGGGCTTTTCTTTACCCCAGAATCCCGCCCACCACATACTTACTGTCTTGCCCATCACATAGAAAAAGTATCTCTTCCCTCACTCCCACCCTCCCTTGCACCCACAGTTTACTGGTGTAGACCCGAGTCTTATAGCTGTTTTACTTGGCTGAAGCATCTGCCATGTAAATGTCCTTTGCCTTTGTCCTTCTGACTTGCTTTACTACACAGCATTCCCTCGAACTCCTTCCATTTTGTTCCATGTGGTATCATTTCCTCTCCAGAGCAGAACAGTATTCCACCGCGTGAATACTAGTCCATCTTAGTGCAGTCCACTAGCAGTAGGCGCTTAGCTTGTTCCCATGTCCTGGCTGTTGCAAATATACTGCAGCAAAAGTGTCTCACTGTCCTGGTTAATGTTTATAGGCTGTTTGCTGTTGCTGGGAAATGTGCAAACACACACCTTGCAGATCACCCATGGGGTCCACACGGTAAGGCAGGTTGTTATTGACCCCATCTTACAAATGACACATGAAATCTGAAAAGGCTAACAGCCTGGAGGCTGACATAGCTCGTGAGACACACAACCTGGATTAGAACAGCTATCAATGCACTGGAGAGCCTGCCTGGGGTGCTCCAGATGCCAGCTGGCTGTCACTCTTGCCCTTGCCCCCAGCATAGTGACAAGGTTCCAGTGTATGACCTGTAAATGACGTTAGGCAGGGGTCCAGGTTGGCATGTTCCTGGAAGACTAAAAACAACCAGAAGTTTGGACACACAGGTGACATCAGAGACATGGCCTCAAATAACACCTGTAACCCATGCTCTCACTTGGGGACTGTGCAGAGAAATAGGGAAGTGACCTGGGGCAGGGTGGGGGTGAACTTTCTTTGGGGAGGAAGTCCAGTTTAATCCTGACTGATCATTTCTGCTCTGCTGTTGTGTTTCACACCCACTTGTGCCACTACGGGGAAGTGTCCTTCACACCCTTGGTTTATCACATATAAAGAGTCTCGAGTGTCCTACACAATGTGCAACTGGCAGAACTGGCCATCCTCTGTGTCTCCACCTCTTCACTGCCCAGTCCCTCTTAATCCCCTAGAGCCTGGCTTATTCCCACAGAACCCTCTGGAAACTTCTCTCAAGCACCTCATAAACATTCTCCCTCTCGTAAAAATCCCAGTGCCTGTAATTTCCTTCCCATCCCCTCCACCCCCACCTTCAATTTAGGTACGTTCAAGTCTTTTTGCTAGAACTTTTTCCTCCACGGATATTACCATTTCCTGGCTCTCTCTGCTCTTATTCTTTCTTCCAGGCTGTGTTTTTCAAGGCTTCATTTGTGGACCTTCTATTCTTTCTTCTTTCTCTCTTTACTGATAAAGCCAGCATTTCGAGCAGAAAGGGACTTTAGGTCTAATTTAGTCAGCTTCATGTTGCAGATGAACTTTATCTCTGATCTCTGCATGGTCAGGTCACCATACAAGACCTTTAGGAGGCTGTTAATGGGTTATTTTGGTCTTAGACCAGAACAAGAAATGGCAGGCAGACAGGATAGCTGGCTCTCATAAAGCAGGGTGGAGAACATCAGACTGCAGACCCACAAACAGGAGTGTTCAGAAGGAATTCAGCAACCGTCATGAGACAGTTACCAGGCTCAAGAGCTGCTCTCAATGTTGGGGCCACAGACGCTTAGGGAATAGAAACTGACAGCAGCCTTGTCAGAGGGGCAGAAATGTCGGGGTCAGCAGGCAGTGTGGACTGATCTGCTGACCCCCACGGGCACTTACCAGGCTGGGCCAGCCCTCTGGCTCTATTGCAATGACTAGTTTCCAAAGACACCCCGAACAAGCCATTTCCCCCCTATAACAGCATGCTGCTTGCGTCGAATCTGGGCTGGCTTAGTGATTGGTTTTGACCGGCAGTGATATTCAGGGACTTCCTGGCATGGTTTTAAAAATCTGACAACTTCCATCCCCTTCCTCTTGGAAAACTCACTCTTGGCTGCTTCATCGTGGAACCTGGCTGTGGCCACACGGACCGCCATCTGCCTGCCACATGGGTGAACCACCATGGCTACAACAGCCCAATCAAGCCCTCAGGGGCCCCAAGTTGACCCTCCATAGAGCAGAACCTTCCAGCTGAACCCAGTTAACTCACAGACTTGAGAGAGATAACACAATGGCCATTGTTTTAAACCACTGGGTATGGCATTAATTAATGCCATTCGCTGCAACATGGATGGAGCTAGAAGGGATTAGTGAAATAAACCAGAAGGAAAAGGAAAAATAACGGATGGTTTCCACTTACAGGAGGAATAAAGGAGATGGAGGACAAAATAATAGTAACCAAAAAAAAACAAACCAAACCAAAAATAAACACACAACTATAAATCAGAGACTTTCTGCGGCGGGGAGGTAGACAAGGGATCAAAACAAAGGCGGGAAGAGCACAAGGGTCTATGGAGAGCGTGCCCGGGTGAACTGGTGGTGGGAATTCTGTGGGAACTGCGCCTGAGAAGAGAAAAAAAAAAAAAAAAAGAAGCCACTGATATTAAAACAGCCACCTGGCTGGTGCCTTTACTTGGCCAAGGGCAGGTTTGTACCCATTCTCCTGCCAACTAGAGCCATGAAAGAGGCTCATTTCCTTTCTAGCTGCTAAGCCAGGAGGCATGCAGCCCAAGAGCTGCCCCCTCTGTAAAGAAACCCAGCTCGAAAGACAGAAGTTGCCAAGTATAGAGAAGCGCAGATGTGCTCAGAGGCCTGGACAGGTTTGCGGCCCCTTCCAGCTGACTGGAGGTCAGCCTGCCTCGCTCTCCTTCCACCATTTAACCAAACTGTTCACAATATACTCCTGCTCGTCTGAGCTAGGGTTCCACTGCTCACACCCCAAAAGCTTGGCTGGAATGCCAGCTCAGCACTGCTAAGAGGGCCAAACCCACAACCTTGTCTTCACCTGGCCAGCTCTGGGTAGAGGATGGATTTCTTTCTCCTCTTTCTTCCCTACTTACACTGTACTCCGAGGAAGCCTCTGTGGTAGAAGGAACAACATTCTGTCTTCCTGGCGTTCATCCTGATGCCCTTCCATTCATTTCCCTTTGGGGAATCTTGTCCCACTTGCCCTCAGGTCCCTCCAAATTCAATGCTCTTCTTGAGTCTTCTCCCAGGGCCTTGGATCTTAGCTTCCGTGTGACGTCTATTCAGAGTAGGTCTCTCTATTGTCTTCCTTCTGGCTCCTTTATTCTTTGGATGGCTCATGAGGAAAGGGTGTAAGACCCTCAAGAGCGAAGGGATGAATGATGGATGAACTTAACCTTGATGAAAGCAAAGGGTGTCTACGCTTTGAATCAAACTGTCATGAGTTCAAATCCCTGCTCTGCTGGGCCATTTGTAAATTATATAAATGTAAACAAATGACTTAGTCTCCCTAAACCTTGGTTCTCTGATTGGTCTGGGAATTAGCACTATAGTACAGAAGTAGTCTTATCCACCGTCTAGGAGCACCCTGAGAATTTGTTCAAACACGTGAATGGTACCAGTGAGAATGGCACATCTTCAAACAACTAGCAACAACAAATGTTGACAAAGTTGTGGAGAAAAAGGAACTCTCCTGCACTGCTGGTGGGAATGCAAACTAATACAACCACTCTGGAAAACTGTTTGGAGGTTTCTCAAACTGCTAAACATAGAGCTTCCCTATGACCCAGCAATCCCACTCCTAGGTATCTACCCAAGAGACACAAAAACACTGATTCAAAAAGACACCTGCACCCCCATGTTTATCGCTGCTTTATTTACAATAGGAAAGCCATGGAATCAAATCATATGCCCAAAAGTAGATGACTGGACTAAAAAGATGTGCTACATATACACAATGGAATATTACTCAGCAATCAAAAAAGATAAACACATGCCTTTTGCAGCAACATGGATGGAGCTGGAAGGGATTGTGCTTAGTATATAAACCAGAAAGAAAAGGAAAAATACCAGATGGTTTCACTCATAGCAGAAGCATGAAGGACCATTATTATTATTAAATAATAATAATAATGAACAACTATATACCTTAGACATTTTATGGGGGTGGAGTGGAGGATGGGATCAAAAATGGGAGGGCGGAGGAGGGGATAGTACACTGGACTATGGCGATGGCACACGGGTGATTTGGTGATGGGAAGCCCACGGGGATTACAACTGAGATGGAAAAATGCACAAAATGGTGTAAAAATGAACTATTATAAT
>NW_004567139.1:1173435-1174663 GCF_000260355.1 Condylura cristata
ATGTCAATGGAAAAATTGTGGACTTTTCATACAATGAAATACCACTTAGCAAAAAGAAATGAATTACTGGTCTGATACTATGAGTACATCACAAAAACATTAAGTGACAGGAGCCAGACAGATATGAGAGTACAAATTGCATGATTCCATTTACAGGAATATCTAAAACAGGCTTCACCGCTTGTAATATTAGAGATCAGATCGGTGGCTGCCAGGGACAGCGGTTGCTGAGGACAGGGAGTGACTGTGGAGACATGAAGGAAGTTTTTGGAGTGATGTAAATATTCTATGGCTTGATTATGTGGGAGGTTATACAGTATACAGGTTTAGAAAACAAGAGGGTCTCCCAGTGGCCTGGAGTTAAGTCTCAGCACTACCACACAGCTACAGCCTGAGTTTGACCCCCATCAGGGAGTGACCCACATGACTGTCAACTAATTGAGCAATGATCCTATAAATGCACATTAAACCCTGATCAAATGTCATTACGAGACACCACCATCTACTCATATAATGGGTAAATATATAAAACATCTGATCATATCAAGAATTGGCAAATGTGTAGGTCAACGTGGGACTGCAAATTAGAGCATCCACTTTGGAAAAGTGGATCATCTAGAAAGTTTTGTGCCTGGTCTGCCGCTCAGCCATTGTGCTTCTGTGTGCTGTGCTAAAAGACCAATTGAGCACACACTACGGGAATATTTAGAGCAGCTTTGTCTGTAATGAGAAAACTGGAAGCTATTTTAAATGTCTAACACAAAGGCAGCCAAGATGTGAACTGCGACAGGGCCACAGTGGCTGGGTTGTATTACAACCAACGTGAATGTCATCAGCATTAAGCAATTGAAAGAGCAAATCGTGGAAGAAAATCTACAGCATAGTCTGGATCTCTATAACTGTACTATAAGATCAAGCAAAACCAAATGTACACATAGATGAAGTAAAACTATAAAGAGAAGTAAAACAAGACAAACATAAAATTCAGGATCGCGGTTTTCCCTGAAAGCAAAAGGGGGAAGATGGAATCAGTGAGGCAAGCAGTGAGTTTCAAAGTTTCTCATTTTTTTTTTTAAAGACTTATTTATTCATGAACACAGAACTGGAGTACAGGCCCAGGTGCAGGGGGCAGTGAGAGGCTTCACCAGAGACAGAGTGGGAGCAGAACAGGCCGGCTGACAAGCACACTGCTGAGGGGAGCAGCAGCGGGCGGGTCAGGAGAGGTCTG